>NC_056730.1:831559163-831866663 GCF_019279795.1 Protopterus annectens | reverse complement strand
AAAAGAGTCATCAGAAAGATGAACAATGTTAGGGATTGGCTTTCTTACTGTACCCATTTCATGTTTTTTTAGAGATTTGCTTGAAACCTATACTGCTAGACATTAGTTCTAGACTGAAAGATGCTACTGAGTTTTTTGAAAATAATGTCAAAGCTTTATGTACACCCTTCATGGTAACTGGGGACATTGTATGTCAATGTATTTTATACTAGTATACCACATTGGGGGGGGGGGGCAGTAAGCACTTAAGTAGTGGTTGGATTTGATGGATATATACTCATTTGAGCTTAATTTTGTTTTTAATTCAGCTGTGCAAAATTTTGTTAATGCATTTTTCTCCAAAGAATGTTATCTTCAAGTGAAAGCGATGGCTATGGCTTGACATTTTGCATCCATTTCTGCAAATATATTTATGGGCTATTTTGAAGTCAAATATAACTAACTACAAGGAAGTTGTTTTTTTTTTTCCACTCCTTAATATGTGAAGAAAATATCTGGATAATGTATGGATTATATGGCAGAGAGCTAGTACTGAATTTTATATATATATATATATATATATATATATATATATATATATATATATATATATATACTTTTTTTTTGCTTGTTTTTTATTTGGTCTATAATAGGAATGAATATAGGTTAAAGTTTAGAACACATTATGATGCAAATATTGAACATTTCTTGGATATGAATATTTTAAAATAGAATGATGGTACATTACATACTACAATATTTATGAAGGAATTTTCAAAAAATGCATTCCTAGCTTAGTTGTTATACTTAAAATACTATTAGAATATTCCTAAAGCACAATACAGTAGTGCTAAATGCTTTTGTACTACACACACACACACACACACACACACACACACACACACACACACACACACACACACACACACACACACACACACACATACACTCACATAGAGGCTGTGGGGAAGAGTCACTTGATCTACATTTAGAAGAAACTAAAGCTAAAGATACGCAAACGTTTCTTGAATATCATGACAGAAATAAAGACAAAAAGGAAGAATGTTGGTTAGTTGTTACTTATGGAACAAGCACTAGTTAGTTACAAGAAGATGTAGATAAACTTTGGACTTTGTTGTTAACTAATCCTGTGTGTTGACCAAAAGTTTGGGAATGAGATATAGCACAAGAACAGGGAAAATGTATCAAAAAGTTTGAGCAATTTTAATTTACTGGGTACGAGCAGAGTTTCAGCATCAGATGGTTTTCATGAACCATGGTCCTCTACACATGATAGATGTAGTTTTTGTCAATATATTCTTACTGCTATGTCTTTTAGAAGTAAAAATGGAAGGAGTATATTTCAGATTAGAGCACCAATCTCACGTGACCCAAAAAATGCTGTTTATGTGTGAATACTATTTGTTAATTAAAAAGTATGTGTTAAAAGTTTTTACGTGGCGCAAACAATATGATCTTTCATGGACCGAATTTAGGTACATTACAGTGATATCAGGTGTGAAAATAGCAAAGTACCCTATTCAAACATAAACATTAACATGGGATTGCACAATTTGAATTTATAGGTGTTGATTGCAGAATTTCATATTTGTGCATGGACTTGATGTCTTATAAAAATCATAGTAAAAATGTTATAACATGATTATATATGTTTCCTTAAGAGTTGTGAATTTAAATTTGAAAAGTTGTATGTAAGAGTGCTGATCCTTTAAAATGTATGATTTGTGTAGTCATTTGATGAGTTGTTAATTTAAATAGATGTATTCAGGTTAAACAGATGGTACTGAAGAAGTTATGATATATACGGCAAAACCGGTTCACCTTTAATCATTTTATAATTCTTGTGTTATTTCTGTCCTGACTAATATTTTTTGTGGTTTATCTATATCTATATCTATCTCTATATCTATATCTATATCTATCTCTATATCTATATCTATATCTATATCTATATCTATATCTATATCTATCTATCTATCTAGCTATATATCACCTTGCCTTACCCTGACATTTTTTTTACTTAACTGCCTGGTTCTCCAGGTTTTCCTCCTACCTGCCTTCTTCTGATAAAGAAACCAGGACACTTTCTTTCATCTTAGGAGCTCTGCTACACTGATTTTGTTTTTCTTCAACTAAGATCTCTATGGGTGGGCCTGTGCCATTCACTCTCACTACTCCCTTCAATTATATTTATAAATGTATTTATGTATTTGTTTGTTTGTTTGACATTTGATGAACAGGATAGTCCATCTGAGCAAAAGCCCTTTTTCAGTGCAGGCCTAGGGAGAAAAGCTCCACAGTACAAATAAGCAAGAAAATTTACAAAATTGAAGATGAAGGTTGTTAGAAAGCCATGTGTTAGTGAGTCAGTCAGTGAAAAGTTTACAATAAAACAGTTACGCCAATGTAGATAAAGCTCCACAGTACAATATAATAAGAGGCATTATAGCACTGAAGAAAAACATAGCAAAGAAATATACAATAAAACATTTGAATGAATTTACATAACACATTGGGTTATCTTCAAAGGGTAATTGTACAATATAAGCAGTTAAGTGAGTTACGGTAGTAGGGAAAAGAGGAATAGAGAGGATAGTGATAGAGAAAGGGGTGGGTTCATGTGGGATGATTACAGAGACAAATCCATAAGCTATTAAGGTACATATTGAGAGTTTTCTTGAATTTGTGGATGAAAGAATTGTTTCCAAGTTTCGTGGGGAGCTTCTTCCATGCAGGAGCAGGGAAGTAGCTGTAGAGATCCTGTCCAATAGATTTTTTAGGTTTGTGAAATTGTAAGAGGCATTGTTTAGAGCTCTGAGAGATCAAGGGGGCTTATAGAGGGAGACACGTGAGGAAATGCTAGGAAAAGAGGAGGGCTTATTCAAAATAGTATGGATAATGAGATGTTGGGCAAATAAGAATTGGTTAGGAAACTCTAGCCAGCAGAGTGTCTGGAGAGTGTGACAGTGATATGATTTTGAGGGCAGATCAGCTGCAAATCATTTGGAAAGTAGTGAAGACTGTAAGTTGGTTAAAATTTGAGAGCTGTAAAAGAGGTTGGGGAGAATGTAAGCTTGGGCTAGTGAGATCCTGGACTTGGGTGTGAGGAACTTTTTGTTTCTATAGAGTAAACCAAGCTTTTGGTGGGTTTTCTTGATGCAGTTAAGTACATGAATGTCAAATTTTAGTTGATTATCCACTATTACTTCAAGCAGTTTAGTGTGTGATTCAGCTGTGATCATAGTTTTGTTAAGGGAAGGGATGGTGAATGAGGATTTAAGATGGTAAATGGATTTTGGGAGGAAGAGAAGAAGTTTTGTCTTTTTAGGGTTTAGTATGAGTTGGCTGTTAGAAGGCCATGTGTCAGTGAGGTTGAAAGATGTTTGTGTCAGGGCTAGCAGGTCAGTGGGGCTTGTCAGGGGTAGAAATGATGGTGGAGTCATCTGCATACTGCATGCGGGAAGACTGAAGACAGGATATGTGAAGTTGGTAGTAAAAATGTTAAAAAGGAGGGACCTAAAATAGAGCCTTGAGGGATGCTCATTTTGATGGGGAGAAAAGAAGAAAGAGCTGAAAGCCATTTTATAGATTGCAGTCTATCTGTGAGGTTTGGGCGGCCACGGTGGTGCAGTGGTTAGTGTTGCCACCTCACAGCAAGAGGTTCTCTGGTTCGATCCTCAGCTGGGGTGCATTCTGTGCGTGCGGACTCTGCATGTCCTCACTGTGGTCTCGTGGGTTTCCTCCGGGTGCTCCAGTTTCCTACCACATCCCAAAGACATGCTGTAGGTGGATTGGACACTCTAAATTGGCCCTAGGTGTGAGTGTATGCATGTGTGTGCCTTCTGTGGAAGGTTGGGTGCCGGGCTGGCAACTCGACACCATAAAAACTCCACTGCCAATCATAAGCAGACAGGTGATCCACTGTGCCGACTCCTAACTGGGAAAAGCTGGAAGAAGAAGGAGAAGTCTGTCTGTGAGGTAGCTATTAAACCAGGAGATAGTTGCTAAGGAGAGGTTGAGTTGAAAGAGTTTGGAGAAGAGGTTGGGGTGACCAACAATGTCAAATGCTTTGGAGAGCTCTAAAAAGATGCAGGACACTAGTTTATCTTGTCTCTAGATAGGGAGATGAGTTAGTAAAGGAAATAAATGCAGTAGTGGTACTATGGTGGGGGTGGAAGCCATGTTGAGTAGGGCTAATTAAGTTTTCAAGATTAAGATAAGCTGAGATTTGTTTATAAACATAGTGCTCAAGAATTCTGGAGAGGGGAGAGAGTATATGAAATATGTAAGGAGAAAATACCACTCTGGACACAGAAATAAATATAAAGTTAGCGCTTTCGTTTATAAAATATATAAACTTCTTCAGACAAAATTATACAGGAAATAAACCATTTAAATAAGCATTCAAGAAGTGACATCATTTCCCATTCGAAGAAAAAAGTCACAATAAAAGTCCCATTAAACATCAAAATAAAAGACATGCCTCAAAATAATATATCCAACTACACGATAGACCCATTGAACAAAACTTTAAATAAAATCCTTAACACTACAAATATATGCATAAAATATATATAGAAGTTAGAATATTTAAATAATTGACTACAAAAATACAATAATAAATGTTATCTACATAAAGACTTCAGTTTCAAAACACTCATGATAGAAATGGTGTCATTCAATCCAGGTGAAACTGAAGCATTCAACTTAAGTTGCCATAAAAGTTCTTTCTCCTCAAGTTGCAAGGAAGTCGGACCTCCCCTAATGTTTTCAACAACCCTATCAATGATTAAAAAACAAAATTCATGTGTGGGAAAGGCCAAAATATGTCTAGCCAGGGCATTTGTAATATTTGCTTTAGAAATGGCGTAAAAATGTTCATAAATTCGATTTTTAAAAACCCTATCAGTTTTGCCAACATAGAAAGACGGGCAATTCTGACATAATGCCAAGTAGACCACCCCTCTTGTGTTGCAGTTGTATTTATCCGTTAAGTAATATTTTTTCTTATTGATCATAAACATGTTGGTAACACATATAAACTTACACCAACGGCATGATCCACATTTAAACATCCCACAATGTGGGCGGTGACATTTATAATTTACTGTTTCAAGGATAGTTTTTAAGTTCCTACCTTTTTTAAAAATTACAAGAGGCCTTTCACCCACATAATTTCTTGTTGTACTATCCTCGACTAAAAAGTACCAGTTCTTGAAAATGATGTCCCTCAAAAAGGGAGCATCCTTAGAAAAAGTGGTAATAAAACCCAAATTTCCAAAGTTATTGTTATTTTCATGCTCAAATTGCTGTGTTAAAGGAATCAGTGTGTTAGGTGGATCCATAATATCATTAACACACTCAAGATTCTCATTTCCAGATGAAATAACATAACTTAGAATTGGTTTGAAGTAACCATATGTCCTTTTAGATGTAACCTCAAAAATGAGTTCATCCAATAAGTTAATAGGGTAACCTCTTTTCATAAACATGTCCCTTAATAAACTACACTCATCCAAAAAATCTTCATCTAAAGTTACCATCCTAGCTGCCCTAACTAGTTGTCCCTTAATAACTCCCTTCTTCTGATGGAAGGGGTGGCAGCTAGAAAAATGGAGGAATGCATTTGAGTAAGTGGGTTTTCGAAAAATCCTAGATGTAAATGTGTGTAAAACAAAATTTTTGACTAATTTTACATCTAAAAATGAAGTCTCTTTTTTTTGAAAATCCCAAGTGAAATCCAAGAAATCAGTAAAATCAGTAACTTTTTCAATAAATGATGCTGCGGAATGTCTATCACCCTTCCAAAGAATAAAAATATCATCCAAATAACGGGTATATAAAGCAGCCTTACTCTGGAAAACAGGGTCTTTAAATAAAAAGTGTGTTTCCCAAAATGCCATTACTGTATTGGCAAAGGTTGCACCACAGGGAGATCCCATGGCTACACCTGTTTGTTGCAAATAGAATTTAGATTCCAAAAGGAAATAATTGTTAGCTAAAACAAGTTCCAGTAAGTATATGACCAAATCAATAACATGCCCATCCATTCTCTGGTCCAACATAAAATCCCTAACCCATTCACATCCAAGGTCTTGTGGTATACAAGTGTACAAGTCACAAACATCGATGGTAAAAAAATTTAAATCTTCATCAAAAGGAAAACTATTTAAAGAATCCAAAAAAGCCCAGGAATCCTTGCAAATTTGTTTTTGATTTTTTAGTAAATCTTTTAGTTTACAGTCAATAAATCTGGCACACCCATAAGTGATAGATTGCCTACCATCGATAATTGGATGAAAAGGGGGGTTTATTTAAATTCTTATGGACTTTTGGCAACCCAAATAATGTAGGAATAACTGGGTGTGTAATGTTAAGAAAATTAAATAAATCAATGTCAATGCGGCCTTCAATGAATAAGTCATTAATGAAACCTTTAAGTTTACGATAGGCTCCATTAATTTCATTAAGAGAAACACATACATAAGCTGCACTGTCCAAAACAAGCAACATATTAGTTGTATAATCAGCCTTATCCATAAAGGCCAAACCACCCCCTTTATCTGGTTTACATATTTGTATGTTAGCAAACCTTAGGCTATTCAAAACATCTTTTTCCTTGAAAGTAAGATTGCCATCCAAAGAATTAACTGGATAATGTACATTTAATAAACTTCTAAAGTCATTCTCACAAATTTTTTCAAAAAGTGAAATAGAAGGATGTAAGGGTGGGTTAAAAATGCTAGCCACTTTGAAATCTTTATTAAGACTAGGAGTATTACCAAACATCACATTCAAATTTAATTTTCTAGTAAAAGTCTTTAGGTCAATCAAGGACCTAGCAATATTGCTCCTAAATGCAGGAACGAATGAAAGACCTTTTGCCAAAATGTCCACAAGCAATGGGTCAGGTTCAAAAAAGGAATAATTAAACATTTTAAAGTCCTTGGTAGCATTAGTTATAACAGTCACATAATCTACTACATTAAGAGTCCCAACTGAAATTTCACCACGAGGACCCAAAGAGGTTATCTCTTCCTCCTGTTCTGAAACTTCCTTTTCTTCTGATTCTGAAAACGAGGGGCACGTTGCTGCCCTGCATTGCTTGAATTCCTCTGGTTCTGAAAACCCTGCTGTTGGTGAAAGTTAGAACTAGAATCACTATTGGCATTCCTATTAGCTAGCCTTTCACTCCTTCTAACCGGAGAGCTGACATTTCTATTCATACTGTCAATGTTATTGTGGTCAATACAATTATTATCAAGTTCAAAATGAGAATCATTGCCACAAACATCAACAATTGCACTTGAACTATTCCTTACATCATTCACAGGGTTAGAAGGGGGCAAGGGGTAAGACAAACCCTTGTTATATGCTAGCGAATCCCTGTTCATTTTTTTAACTTTATTCTCTCTAATTTTGTTCAATGCATTATCTAAACTAGAAAAAATGCGTAAAAAGTCAAATTTGTATCTTTGAAAATCCTTGTCCGACCTGATAGCATTATCCAAGTCTGTTAGTTCGTTCTGTAAACAGTCTATTTGCTTCTGATAATTTTTTAACAAACATTCAATGAATTCAAGTCCTTGTTGGTCAAATAAGTTCAACAATTCTTTGTGGAACGTAGAGTTTAAAACAATACCAGTAGGAAAACGCCACTGTCGAAGTCCCTTTGGGACCTGCTTCCTTTTGATACATTTAGTAAGATACTGAATTTCAATCTGAAGCTTTTTAAACTTCAACAATTTAATGTCAAATATTTTTAAGTTGTTAATTATGGTGTTCTCGTTCTCACAAGAATGCCCTGGGGAGAGAGTATGGCAATAGGTCGATAATTAGAGAGGGCAGGGACAGTGGATTCACTAATTGAGTGGTCTGTGAGAATGGAGACAGCGTATGCTATGGAGACATCAGCAGCTTTTAGGAAGAGAGGTGGCAAGTTGTCAGCTGAAGGGGAACCTGGTTTAAGTTTGATAAGAAGTCTTTTGATGTGGCTGGTTGGAATGGGTTTTAGTGAGAAAGAACTGTTTTGTAGTCGGGGTGGTAGGGGGTGTGAGGCTGGTTGGGTGGACAGTTTGCATAAGTTTGCTGATGGTATCTATGAAGTTTGAATTGAACACTGAAGCAGTTTCAAGGGGTGTGTTATTGGGTCAGGGGCTGGGAGTTGAAGGATTTCCTGGGTGGAGAATTTTATTGACAGTATTCTAAAATGTTTTAGGGTTCTTGGGTTCAGTATTTTGAGGTGAGAGGTAGTAGTAGTTCTTTTTGTCAGAGTTTATGTGTTTTTTGGTTAAATTTTGAGTTCCTTATATTGTTGGTAGTGTGTGGGAGATTTGGTCTTAGTCCAGAGTTTCCAGGCACAATCTCTGTTATGGATAAGAGAGCAAGTAGAGTTGGAGAGCCAAGGGGAACACAGTGATTTGACTCTGACAGTTCTGGGAGGGGCAATGAAGTTCAGAATGTTTTGGAAGATCGAGTTGAATTGAAGGACAGCTTCATCTAGAGGTAGGGAAGAGAGGAAAGACCAGTCAATAGCAGAGAGAGAGTTATTGAATGTATCTGGGTTGATGGTAAGCATTCAGCACTCTCTAAATTTATAAGGTCTAGAGAGTTCGGAGGAGAATCTTTGCACACATATAGGGGAGTGGCCACTGACTGAGTCTGGTAGGGATTTAGGGTAGTGATAGAGGTCAGGCTTAGAGACAAGTATCCAATCCAAGATAGAGCAGGTATTTGTGGGTTTATGAATAAAAGTAGGTGAAGAGATAAGTTGGGTGTATCCATATAGGTTTATGCTGGTGGTGGGAGAGTTAGAGATGTGAGTGAGCCAATTGATGTTAACATCACATAGTTTTATTGTTTTGTTATGTATACTGTCAAACATGCACTGTAGGATTTGTTCTAATAGGGGTATGTTCTCTCCAGGGGATATATAGATGGTGAGTATGGTTAGAGTTTTATGATTTTTGAGTTTGCATTTGGCAATAATGAGCTCAGCTGGGTGAAAGGAAGAGGGGGTTAATTGGGGGAGATATGCATAAGAGGTGAGAGCACATAATGGCAATGCCTCTGCCTTTTTTGTGCATTCTGTCCAGGTTTTGCATGTTGTAAAGGGGGGAGGAATTCTTTATTTACTTTATGTGGTTTGAGCCATGTTTCAGAGAGACTAACTATGTTGGGGGAGTACTGTGCTATCCAGGTGTGAAATCAGTTATCTTGTTAAGAATGCTATGAATGTTGATTGAACAGAAAGTGAGATGCTTGAGACTAGGTTTAGGTACCTGCTGAAGTGTTTGTGAGGTATAGTTTGGACTTGATGAATTAGAGTGTGGGGCAGGGTTTGGGCGAATGTCACCTTAGAGTAGAAGGATGTTTAGTGGGAGAAAGAGAAGTGATGTATAGGGGTAGGGTGAATGAAATTTCTGTTTAATTCTGTGGAATGGGGAATTTTGGAGACAGTTTGATTTTGAAGAGATTGAATTCAGTACATGAGAAGAGTGAGGGAGAAAATGGAGAGGTGTAGTGGGTGCTGGTGTCAACTGTGTTATGAGAGGAGGTTGGGGAAGAGGGGAGTAGGTTTAGCAGAATGTGTTAAGAGGTGAGGTTGCTTAGAAGAAGAAGAAGGAAGGGTAAGAAGAGAGGAAGAACATATTGGAAGATGCAAATATGAAAGGGGGTAGATGTTTGATAGACGGAAGGTGTATGGTAATAGTCAGCTAGAGAAGGGTGGATGAGAGCAGTGAGCAAAAGAGGGAGGAGTTAGGTGTAGTGAGTTGACAGGTGAGAGGGGTTATTTTAAGAGGGGCAGGTTGTGAATGATTGGGGAGTACAGGAAGTTGGGGATCAGGGAGGGTAAGGTTAAGATGATTGGTTACAAAGGTAATTGAATGGGGGTAGGGTAGGTGAGTGGAGTGAGCCCAAGTGAAATGAGGGTGAATGAAGCAGGCAGAAACTTTGAGGCAGCTTGCCGCACCATAGTAGAAACAATTAGTTAGCAATGTGTACCACAAGACAGTGGAGCAGTTAAGAGTAGGCTGTTCCTTGAGGTAAGAAACTTATGCAGGTAATAGCAACCTAGCACTTGCTGCTTATTAGTTCTGTACTGTCTTACAGCTCTTGGTATTAACCATTTCTAAAAAGAAAGAAGAAGAATGGAAGGAGAAAGTTCATTGGGAAGAGGAGGGGATTCCAACAATACTTGTTTGCGTTAATGAGTGTGCCACTAGTCAAATAAGCATTAAAGTGTTGGACTACGCATACATTTGTTGAGTACACCAGGAATACTACTGAAACTAATAGCTTCTCTGCAAGTGAGACTTAAAGTCTTGTATTTCTTGGCCCAAGGAAGCTGCAAAGGGGTGGGAGATCCAATTAAGCAGGGTTGGTCAGTCAGGTGTGCTGATTGGGAATTTGAGAACAGCAGCTGTAAGAGGGTAAAAAAGTTAAGACGGGTTTTTGGAGGGATGTAGGACAGAAGATATAGGATCACTGAGAGTGTCTCAGTATAGTAGTAGCAGAACTAGACCGGGAGGATAGGAGACAGGGTTGTTAATAAAAAGTGATTTGAGGGAGTGAAGCAACAGCAAAGATACGGGGTAGGGACAGAAGGGAAAGTAGAAGGCTCTAGGAGAAGGGAGATTAGTACAGCAGAAGTATCAGAAATGAGGCAGAAGCAGAACACAATATAGACGGTAAATAATTTTACAAAATACAATCAATAGACATTGGCTACTGTAAGCCCTTTAAGGGAGTGTATACAAGTTTAAGAATAAAAACACAATGGCACAGTACATATCAGTTAACTTAAGTAAATTTAATAAAGCAGCTTAAGTAGATATGAGGCAGTAAGCAGAACACTGTATAGCAAGTAAAAACACTTTACAAAATGCACTCTATAGCAACTGCACTGTCCTCTTCAGTTAACTGTGGTACATTTCCTGTAACTAACAAAGCAGATATAATAGAAACCAGCCACAGAAATACTTATATAAAAAGCAGTATTTCAGGTATAGTAGTGCCCAGAAAAATATACAGGTAATACTTTAAACAGTGGTTGTGAAAATTGGAACTTGGGTTACAAAAACCTTGTGGATACAGTTGGATGTTAAAGAACCTCACAACTGCATCTGAAAGAAGCAGACCACACTGTGCAGTTTTATGTAAGCAGTTAGCACAGTAACAACCATAAAATATAGCAATGGAAAACTTGGATGGAAATAGTGTGTTGCTAGTGTGCTCACTCAAATCCTTAGCCTGGAAGATATCATCAACATCAGAAGAGTGCTGTGTGGCACTAACAAAGTATAGCAAAATTCAACAGTTTATAGCAACCAGTAAGACCCAATAAAACAAAAGTAGTGTACAGACAATAAAAAGTACAGAATGATATAACAATAACAGTTTTACATATAACACATAAGTGGCATTCACACTTACTCGGG
Source organism: Protopterus annectens (assembly GCF_019279795.1). Taxonomy (NCBI): domain Eukaryota; kingdom Metazoa; phylum Chordata; order Ceratodontiformes; family Protopteridae; genus Protopterus; species Protopterus annectens. Next base: position 831,855,222 of record NC_056730.1, on the reverse strand, counting down.
AGGCAAATAAAATTCCCTTCATAAAGACAAAAAGGCTATTTCAAAATGTCGCCAATTGTTGTGGGAGAATAAGTCAGTTTAGAGTGGAAGCTGATCACAGGGGTGGGGCAGATGCAGTTTGAGTAGGAGGCAGAGGATGAAGGGAAATGTAGTCAAATACATTAACAATGGGACCACATGCTGTAAAGGAAAGGGGATAGAGATGTTGAGTGGACAGAAAAGATCCGTTGGAACTTTGAGGCAGCTTGCCAGACCACAGTAGAAACAATCAGTTAGCAAGGTGTACAGCAAGACATTGGAGCAGTTAAGAGTAGGCAGTTCCTTGAGGTAAGAAACTTATGCAGGTGATAGCAACCTAGCACTTGCTGCTTATTAGTTCTGTACTGTTTTACAGCTCTTGCTATTAACAGTTACCAAAAAGAGAGAAGAAGAATGGAGGGAAAAAGTTCAGGGGAAAGGGGAGGGGAGTCTAACAATATTTGTTTGAGTTAGTGAGTGTGCCACTAGTCAAATAACCACTAAAGTGTTACACTGCACATAAACTTGCTTAATACACCAGGAATATTACTGAAACTAATAGCTTCCCTGCAAGTGAGACTTGACATCTTGTATTTCTTGCCAAGAGGAATCTGCAAAGGGGTGGGAGATACAGTTAAGCAAGGATAGTCGGGTGTACTCATTGGGAATTTAAGAACAGCAGCTAGTACATCAGGAAGATTACTGAAACTAACAGTTTCCCTGCAGGTGGAACCTGAAGTCTTGTATTTCTTGCATGTCTCACTTCCTGCTCGTCAAGTAGTCAAAAAGTCTAATCTTCTGTCTTTAAATTTTTTCCCCTCTCAAAACAAACTAACTATATAATTTCTGTTACTATCAGTACTACTCTTTCTTGCCTCTATTGCTTCCATTATATTAATTACAGTCTCTCTCTTCACCATTCAGCATCCTACAGCCACCACCCATACTGAATGCTATTGTATCTCTCATCATACTTTTATTATAGGTTCTGCCCTATTTACACCCAATGTATTTCATCTTTTATCAAATTCAAACTAAAATCACAACCCTCAGACCTCTCCCATACCCTCTAACTAAAAACTAAACAAAGACTAGTTTATCCTCCAAAAATTTCATTAAAATATTATTTCTAACTCTATGTGGATACATATATCCCAAGCCATGTCTACTTTCATTGCCATATTCCCGTCACTATAAAATGCAATGACAAGGCAAAGAAACTACCAAATCTTGACAACCTAGCTAGCCTACTCCTCTACAATAGTAACCTTTACAGTATGTGTAACAAACTTAGAGATTTTCATGCTTGGGTCAGCCAAATACACTTCTAATATAACAGCCATAAGTGAAACCTGGTTAAAACACTGCATAAAAGATGAAGAATACTCCCTTTATGCTTTAACTTACTAAGAGCAGATAGAACAAAAAAGGTGGGGGAGTAGCAATAACATATCAAAATACACTCAATCTAGCACTACATTGCACTACATCCCCTACTGTCCCCAAGGCTCGTATCATCATGTTTTCCTTAAAACTAAATAATCATAAAAAACTCTTAATTTCCACCTACATTCCTCTGGTAACAATATCCCAGTGACAGAAGAGATACCTAATTGGACCTCAGAACACATTCAGAATAAAACTATAATCCTAGGTAACTTAAATACTGACTGGCAATTTATTAATTGCAGTATTAAAAAATGCTATAAACCAATATACCTTCTCCATCATATATTGTATTGTAACAAAATCACATCATGTGGGGATTCCCTCCCTGATATCCTGAGTGATCACAATCCAACCTATATTATTAGAGATCAAACAAACATAGTAATGCAGTATAGATATAGTCAGATATGAAATGTGTGCTCATTTAACACAGAAACCTTTACCTCTAACCTTCATACAACCCTTCTGGATGAAGCAGTTGCTATGTTCAACTTCAACTTGTTGGATGTCCTTAGCACCTATGCTCCAGACCATACCCAATAAATACATACATACAGACATAGATACATAAATAAATAAATTAAATAATAACCCAGCACAGTGGCTAACCAAACAAACTAAACAGTATATGATCAAAAGAGATGAAGCATGGGAGGACTGGCATAACAAAATAAATCCAAATTTAACTATCACAGCTATAGCTGCCTACAAAATGTCACGAAACATTGAATGAAACAAAATAAAAAAGCTTACTTCACAATCCTCCAAATAAATAATCAAAACAACCACAAGCAATTTTGGTCTACAGTTTACAAACTCCTACCCCCAGGCCAAACCACCCAGCCTACTCCATCTAACTTCAAGCAATGTACTGACATTTATAATCAGTTTAATACTCACTTTTCTTAGACACTTACAACATAGCTTCTGCCCTCTTCATAGCACCACTCTACTGCTAAGCTTAACCTACACCATTCATGAAAACCATATCCTTGATAACCTAGTATCTGCTTTCTTTCTTGATCTTTCTAAGGCACTTGATACTTCCTCTCATTCTATATTTCTACAAAAACTATCCTATTTCTGTCTCTCAGAGTCTTGCCTTATTTGGTTTAAGAGCTACTTCTCCCTCAGGGAACAAGCAGTTGTTTGTCTTTTCAGCTTTTCCTGGTTTGGGGTCACCACAGTGGAATTCTGGTCTGCTAATGATTGGCAGTAGATTTTTATGGTCCTGAGTTGCCAGCCCAATGCCCAACCTTCAGTGAAGGCATGCCCATTCACACATGTCTTTTGGAGGCCAATCGACCATGGAGAGAACATGCAGACTCCACACAGAAGGCACTCCAGCCGAGAATCGAACAGGAGAACCTCTTGCTGTGAGGCAGCAACTCTACCGCTGCACCACCATGGATTGCCCTCAGGGAGCAAGCAGTAAAATGGCAAAATAACTTCTCCTCCTTTTTTCCTGAGTACATCCGAGTCTCTCATGGATCTATTCTTGGCCCACTACTTTTCAATCACTTCATAAATGGCATACATGCAGCTGCAAAGCATAGCACACTTCTGCAGTATGCTGATGATTCTGCACTCATCTGTGTGGATAAAAATGTAGGCATGCTACAAAATAATTAAGGAATACCTAAATTCCATTGAAAACTGACTTTGTAAATACAAATTTTTCTTAAATCTTAGAAAGTACAAAGTCATCCTGTTTAGCCCTGAACAAATAAGTGATAAACATCTACTCAACATAAGTACAACAATGCCAACATTAAACTGATAACTCACACCAAGGTATTAGATGAAAAACAAAAGCATGACATACACATAAAAAAATGAAAGTCATCTCCCCCCAAAAAACTTATTATGCAGGATTGCACCTCACCTAACAAATTATTCTTGAAAACAAATATCCACTACTATTCTATTACCTTCACTCCTGTATGCTTTTCCTATACTGGTAAATCTAAATACTCCCTAGACTTATATTCTAAACCAATGCTTGATACAGTTGGCAAATTTGCTTCTAATAATCCATACAAATCACACCACTGCCCGGTACTCAAACAGCTCAACTGGCTAGAGCTAGCACATACTTAACAGTTTCCCAATTACCCTTCACAAACTCTTCTATAATCTAGATCAATGACCAGCCATTAGCAACCGCATGTATACCTACTCTCTTACTAGACTATTACACTCTAATGATAAGCTGCTCCTCCAAATTACAAAGGCAAACAGGGCACTAGTTGTAATCATCTCATGTATCTAAACTATGGAACTCACTACCCCTCACTATAAAACAAATAAATAAAAGTAATACCTTCAAACTCCAGCTGAGACAACTGGAAATGGAATTATGGCTATGTCTCTGTAATGCACCAGACTGATCCCTAATAACCAATGTCACTCCTCAGTCTCTTCCATCATCATCCAACAACCCACCTCCTACTCCCCTCTCTACCTTTAACACTCCCCTTACACTTGTATCTCTGTCCACCTTCTCTGTTTACTCTCACAGCCAACTCCTTCTCTGTGACATATCAGTTTCCTCCCTTCCCCTACTATCTCACTAACTGTTGTAACTAGTCTGTTATTTCTAACTTCTACTTTAATAGCTCTCACTAATTAATAACGCCTTTCTATTTCCCCTGCAAACACATTTCCCCTCCCTTTATTATTCTCCTCAGTAACTTAATCCTCCCACACCCAGTGCTTCCCCATATTAGTTCTATAATAAATGTTCACACTTGTCTTAACTTACTATGTCTGATAAATTATATCATTTCCTAACGTGTTCTTAATTTTTATATCTGAAGGCTATGTACTCAGGAGCCTTCTTCATACTGCTCATACCTTGCTATATTTTCTTCTTATCTCAATGCAACAAGAAGGGAAACCTAGTTGTACAGGAACGATATCAAGAGTAATCATTCCTCCACAACTAATTTTCTCTTTTTGTTGCTTTCTTCTTCCTTAAAGAAACTGTGCACCAGAAATGCTGGAAAGCTTAGTACTAGGTTATGTTGTCTATGTATATCTATCTATCTATAAATATATATATATATGTATATATATATATATATATATATATATATATACACATATATATATATATATATATATATATATATATATATATATATATACACACACACACACACACACACACACACACACACACACACACACACACACACACACACACAAACACACACATGCATATACACTCACATAAGAAGAAAGAGAATTATAATATGTATATACAGAAAGAAAACACAGTACTGCGGTGGTGAGCTGCGGTAGCATTGTCGCCTTACAGTAAGACGTTGTCCTGTTTGATTCTCAGCTAGAGCGTCTTCTGTGTGGAGACATGCGTGAATGGGTGTACCTTCGTTGAAGGTTGTGCATCAGGGCCGGCAACTCGGCATGTAAAAATCTACTGCCAATCATTAGCGGACCGGAGTTCCACTGGGGTGACCCCTAACCGGGAAAAGCCGAAAGACACAAACACAATATACAGAAAGAAAACACATTCTATTTGAATTTATAGTGATTCTTTTTTCTACACTGTCACAGAGATAAGCAACTAGTTGTGGGCTGTAAAGGAATGCAGCATGCAGTTACAGGCAATTGTGGCAAACAGCTTTCTATGCTTGGAATACAACATGGTTATCAATAATAAATACGTGTTGGAAGATATGTATCAGTGCTAGAAAAGTTGCCTGCAATAAGCACTGGAAGAATTACCTAATACATAGTGTGGTTTCCAAAGGAAGCCACACAAATGTAGGCAGTATCATAATATGCAGGTAGTATCTGCCTTGCAGGTCTTCAACTGCACCATTCACATGACAGGAGCATTATAGTTATGCACATATCAAACAAAGACCTAAGAAGTGATACAGCACAACAGCTGGAAATAGCATAAGTAGACATAACTTGGTGTCAGGCAGCTATACTTTCTCTATATGTAAAGGTAATCTAATGCATGTAAATATCTCTGATAACTTGTACAATATAATGGCTACCATACTGTGTTGTTCATCACCATTCTTCATGTACGGAACTCATTAGAAGGCAATGTTTCTGAATTTCTGAGACTAATAGCACACAGTGTCAGTGTCTGTCACTCCTTGTTTAGTCCAAACATATATGTCAAGTCTTGAACAGGAAGCCAGCTCTGTTATTGTGGAGACACAAAGCCCTTTCTAGGACATGCACAGTCTGGCTTTGATTACTGACCCTAACAACTATAAGAACAAGTGAGGAAAGGAATGAAAGAAGGGGAGCCATCTTCTTAAAGCCTCATTTGAGAACAGAGCCATGAACAGTTGCCAGAGTAGGTGAATGCACAGGCCACAGTGGGCTTCATTCATTTAGGAGGTGTCCTGGACACATCTAGAGTTAGGCTTATGCCCAACAGCTCAAATGGTCTTCTGAATAATGTCAGTGTATTGAGTTATTTAAGCCAGCAAGTACTGTGTCAGGCTATCATCTGCAAGCTGCAAAGGTGGAACTTAGGTTGACTATACTCCTACATCTTATCTTCAGAGTAAGAGATGATCACAGTTACAGATATGCCTGGGCATAGTCTGAATACAGTGCAGTGCAGTATATTCATACATGGACATATACGCATACAACTGATATCTAATAATAACTGGCAGTCTCAGCAGTATAGCCATATGTGTATACAGTATTATAGAGTGTAATACAACAGGTGACAGAGACAGCTGGTATTGGTTGATGCATATTAATAATGTGATTACTATGGACACAAGATAACTGTAACAGTGTGATCAGACATCACTGCTAAACAGTATTAGTAGCTGCACTAAATAGTATCTCATACTATTATAATAGATTTTGCCATTTTTGGTAAATGTAGTCCTGCATGTATGTAACTGATTTTTATCACCCACACTCAATTGCCAGGGATGGTGCTTAGGGTTGTGCATCACACTGTCAGTGCACGCCTATGCCAGCTGGAGAGGCTGCTCTCCCTAATTTTGCAATATACCAAGAGGAGGAGAAGAGGACATCAAGCACTTCAACCAGCAGCGGAGTGAGGTGACAGTGTTGACATTCCAGAGGGTGAAGATTTGATTCTCACTGTCACTCAACTTGATGACCATGGGTTTGGAATGTCCTCACTCTCACCCCATTAATGGTGTCCCCTAACCTTCTGTGTCCATCACCGTCCCTGTCTCTTGCTTTGATTGCCTTGTCTGTCTGCAATTGCTTCCTCACCTACCCAACTTACCTCACCCAGACAATCTTACATTCCTTCTCCAACATTCTTCTCTCTCTACAGAAAAAAAAAATGGGCACCTGTTCCACAAAAAAAAAAAAAAAAAAGTCGCCCCATATGTAGGTCTCCATTTCACACAAAAAACATTCTTCCTGACACACTTGATTCAGTCTAATTTGCTATACAACATGATTTTGTTGTAGTCACCCCTCTCTCTGGAGGTGACAGTCCAAATTCAGTTAATATTTTCCACACATGTTCACTTTACACTGTTAAAGAAATGGATAGCTATGGTTCTGTCCTACTCCCACCTGCACATCCCTGTCCTGCTTTCCCTTTTTTCTCCCCCTTGCTTGCTCCACATTTCACCACTGTCCTATCTACCCATTTCACCTCTTCAAGGCAGTTTTGCATGAAGGCACACATCGTGCACCAAAGCACAGCAATAGGGAACAGCGACAATGTATTTAAAAGTGTTAGATAAGGGAGCGATGTATTTAAATGCATAAGCTACACCTGTTTTCAAACCCAGCACCATTTGGTCCCAACAAGGAATGTATTTATGCATTAGCACATGTGGCTACAGAGTCAGTTAAGCAGCAATTGTATTTCATAGACTCAATACTAACTATCAGACTTTAGCAATGTGGTTTGCATTTGTGCACTGCTTACTTACATGGAAACGTGTATCTCGCATGCATATACACTTTACTAACAGGCACGCAAACTTACTGCTCATTGTGCTATGGAAATGTACATATTATGCTATATTACTGGTGTTTACTTTCCATTCTCTGTGTATGACATGAAATTACATGTTTAAATATTACAAACTGAGGGCCCTATCTAACAATATGTCACATATTTACAATACATCCATCTGTTGCCAGCCGGCAAGCGCTGTAACCCTGGTGTCTCAGTACTGTTTCCACACATATCAACCACAGTACAAAATGTAATACCAAATGTTGTGTGGTATGCAATGCAAATCAATCTGGTAACATGCAGAACTACAACTATTGACTCATATGCCTAAAAGGACATATCTGCAAGGCTAGGGAAGGAATCAGCATGGACCATATCCATAGGGACATAGATGACCTTCAGCGCACTTGACCCTACCAATGTTGTTTTTGTCAAGGGTAGATCTTGCTCACTGAACCTTGTGGACTTCTTGGATACTGACCCCACAGGACTGGATAAGGGATAACAGGACATACTGCCTATTCTGACTTATCCAAGGCCTTTGACGCTATCCCCCATTCATGTGTCATACTGAAGATTTCCCATTTGGGAATTAAGCCATGCAGTTGTACAGGGATAGGCAACTGACTCACTGACATAACACACATTCTCAAAGGTGGGGACTGCACTTCCACCACTAGCCAATTACAATTGAATATCACAAGGATCTGTGCTGGGCCTTCAACTGTTTGCAAACTACTTTGCTAAAGAGCAGGCAATGGTAGATGGCCTGTGGTTTACCAAGTTTGCAAATTACTGGCAACTGGTCAGATTAATAGTGCCCCCAGTGATGGTAACATATTGCAGAAGGGCCTGCTCCACACAAATAGTTGGTGCAAAATTCACAGTTTGAAATTTAAACCATACAATGGCTCATTGTCCCCTGTGGCAATGAAGTACCCCTGTTAATTATGATATGCATAGCAACTCTTCTAAGCTCAAACACAGTGGTATGAGACTTGGGAACACATGTTGATAGCAGTTTACACTTTCATCACTATGTGTCCATAGTAGTGCCACACATTCTGCATTGTACACATCATACATATGGACATCACATCCAAGATTATGGTGGTCATACCTCTGCTGTATTCTCTCCTTATCAGACCACTAATTAAGTACGATGCTTCCTTCTGTCTGTCCCTCATCAGACACCTGCAGCAATTGGAGAAAACACAAGATTGTGCCTGGGAGACCCCAGGGCCTCCAAACATGACATACATGGAAAGACTGAAAGGCCTGTCAGTGTACTCAGTATCATGCAGGTTGCTGAGTAGTGACCTATGCCTGTCCTACAGAGCAGGCACAGACCCTGCCCTACTGGAAATGCTGAACATCTGTAAATAAAATGGGACAATGACAACATGGCTCAGGGTTTTCAACCTAGCCTGTGACATAAACAGAACATGCTGGAGAGACAGATATATCCCCCAATGACTCACACTCCTCTGTAATATGCTTCCACTGTGTGTAAATCAATGTTCCTCAATGACCCTGTTCAAATGTAACCTTGACTACTGATTGAGTGATAGTATAGTCACCTCTGGGGTGACATCTATGTCCTTCATGGACAGGGCCAATTGGTGCAGCTCACAAAATTGTGCTGCTAACAATAACCATCCAACTATGCTCAATAAGGGTACCTGTGTTTTTACATATCTAGGCTTCTAAACACCATAGGGCCATGAGGCTAGTAGCTTCCTATGAACATATGAAGCTATGAGCCTATGCAGGTCTCCCAACATTTTGTCTACCACATGGCCTGCTGAAGTCATCTACTACAGGTTCCCCTGCAGTCTTGTAAAAGTCAGACTTCTGACATGGCACATGTGTAATGTCATGTAGTCTGTGTACTTAGATAGGGGTTATGTTCTCACTGCAGTCAACTATGTGCATGTGTCTATGTCTAGCCAGAAGAGCAGAGGTCTGTATCCTATAGTTACCACTCCAGTCCTTTGAATTGGCAGTATTTTGATGCTTGCACATGCCTATACTGCCATATCATGCAGGTCTCCCAACTTCTTTTCTCCAACATGCACTGCTGATACCATCTACTGTATGTTGGCCTGTAGCCACATAAAAGCCAGACTTGTACAATGGTACTTGCATAAAGTACTGGGTTCTGTAGCCTGTGTACTCAGATAGGGGTTCTGTTCTCACTTTGGTTAAGTGTGTGTGTGTGTGTGTGTGTGTGTGTGTGTGTGTGTGTGTGTGTGTGTATGTGTGTGTGTGTGTGTGTCTAATTAGAACAGCAGAATTGTGTACCCTGCAGTTACTGCTCCAGTCTCATGAACTGACAGTATTTTGATACTTGCACTTGCCTACAGCTCTGTTTCATGCTGACCTCCCAACTTCTTCTTTCCAGTATGCAAGAGATGAGTTTCTTGCAGGAAGACTAGATTGGCCTTGTGTAAATTAATGTATCTTATTAGGCTTGCCCTTTTACATGGATTATTCAATCCATTAATGTTTAAAGAAATTCCTTTTAAAGATGTCATTTGGCATTTTTAAAACTCAAGAATCTTATGATCGAAATAACAAATAACAAGATAAATAATGTTACATCTCCTCTTTTAGGTGTACCTTTAAATATAGCTGTATTTATTAAATCTCTTATGGGATTTTGTATAGGATTCAATTTTGTTTGTAGTGACAATGAGTATACAAAATATATTGTGGATGTCAAAACTATATACATATAACAATGAACAAGTGAAAATAATGTAAGGATTAAACCTTGCATCCAGCCTGGAGTTGAAAACTCCAACTTAGAGTAGTATTTACTACTCAAGTTAACCCCCTACCCTAAGCAGCAGTACCTCAGCTACCACCTTATCAATTTAATACTAGTTATATTTAACTGAGGTTAACAGTTTTCAGTTCAATTATCTATCAAGACAAAACTACACATTTGGTAAAACAGCATCATATAAACTAAAATAAACTTTTTTTTTTAAAAACTGTTCATACTACTATATAGATCTATGTAATATATAACACTTGTATTCAAATAGCATTCAAATAATCTTGATGTTAGAAATCAAGAGGAGAGAAAATTAGGTTCTAACATTCATTTAAATCAAAAACTTTGGCTAATATGATTCAGACATTACATATATTAAGATGCATCTATTTTCTGTCATGTGAATACTATTAACAGCTTCCAAAAAATCTTGAATTGTTTGTATATGAGCATTTACTTAAACTCATTATTGTCAATAGAGTAAAATATTGTATTCATAAAAAATATTATAAATCATATTGCATAGTTATGCAAATTCTCAGAAACACTTGCATTATTAAAAAAAAAGCCATCACACACATACACACAGACACGCACACACATACATACACACACACATACACATACACACACACACACACACACACACACACACACACACACACATATATATATCTGATCTCACTGAGTTATGTCCTTGTTGAGCACTATCCTACTTGCTGTCCCTAGAATAAATCTGTCTGCTTTATAGAAAATAATGCACAGCAAACACATTTTAGTAACCAGATTTTACAATCATGCTAACCTACTGCTTTAAAATATATCACATGACATTTCTTCCAGAATAGAATTATAAAATTGTTTATGCTTGTCAATCAGATGAATTAAATGAATTATAATAAAGTATATGTTTGGAACAGAAGTTTTTAACACAGATTATTATGCTGCTGTTAAATAGATTTTCAAAAACATTTAAATAAATGTTTCATTTTCTATGTCTTCTAAAATAAGACATTTACTTACTACAAGAAACTACATCATTTAAACTCATTATAACTGACATTTTATGAATAGAGTATTTTTCCTGAATCTGTGGTGTGTCAGTATGATAACTAGGTCAGAGGTTATACTAACTGCTTTCAGTTTCTCTGTGAGAATTCTGTGAGTTGAAGCTTTTGAAGTACTTCATGGACACTGTGCATGAGACAGCCCACATCCCAGATTGTCTCCCTTAACATTTTGGCGGGAAACTTATTAAAACTTGTGGCAAACATTCATTTTGTCAATAGAGTAAAATATTGTATTCATAGAAATTATTATAAATCATATTGGATAGTTATGCAGATTCTCAGAAACACTTGCATTATTATATAAAAAAAGCCATCACACTCACACACACACATACACATACATACACACACACACACACACACACACACACACACACACACACACACACACACACACACACACACACACACACATATATATATATATCTGATCTCACTGAGTTGTGTCTTTGTTGAGCACTATCCTACTTGCTGTCTCTAGAATAAATCTGTCTGCTTTATACAAAATAATGCACAGCAAACACATTTTAGTAACCAGATTTTACAATCATGCTAACCTACTGCTTTAAAATATATCACATGACATTTCTTCCAGAATAGAGTTATAAGATTATTTATGCTTGTCAATCAGATGAATTAAATGAGTTATAGTAAAGTATATGTTTGGAACACAAATTTTTAACACAGATTATTATGCTGCTGTTAAGTAGATTTTCAAAAACATTTAAATAAATGTTTCATTTTCTATGCCTTCTAAAATAAGACATTTACTTACTACAAGAAACTACATCATTTAGACTCATTATAACTGGCATATTTTATGAATAGAGTGTTTTTCCTGAATCTGTGGTGTGTCAGTGTGATAACTATGTCAAAGGTTATACTAACTGCTTTCAGTTTCTCTGTGAGAATTCTGTGAGTTGAAGCTTTTGAAGTAGTTCATGGACACTGTGCATGAGACAGCCCACATCTCAGATTGTCTCTCTTAACATTTTAGCGGGAAACTTATTAAAAACTAGTGACAAACATTCATTTAGTAGTGTAAATGCATGTAAACATGACAAAACCTTCACAATGTATTCCACAGACCATCACAGCCTCTTACTTCTTTTCAGAAAGAGAAACAAATTGAATCACAGCTTGCCATTAAATCTTCAGATATTTTGACTGGTTATGAAACAAAACATTATAACTGACATATTTTATGAATAGAGTATTTTCCTGATTCTGTGGTGTGTCAGTGTGATAACTATGTCAAAGGTTATACTAACTGCTTTCAGTTTCTCTGTGAGAATTCTATGAGCTGAAGCTTCTGAAGTAACTCATGAACACTGTGCATGAGACAGCCCACATCTCAGATTGTCTCTCTTAACATTTTGGCGGGAAACTTATTAAAAACTAGTGGCAAACATTCATTTAGCAGTGTAAATGCATCTAAACATGACAAAACCTTCACAATGTATTCCACAGATCATTACAGCCTCTATGTAAGTGAAATTAAGCCCAAAAAAACTTATTCAAAAATAGATAGGGTCTTTATTTCTAACCAGATGGTAACAGATTTAATTAATTCCAAAATCATTTCATGTCCTATATCTGATCATAACTCAATTGTTTTTGAATTCATGATAAAAATACTCATAATGTTCAGATCAAAAGGATACCAGCATACTTAACTCAGCTAAATGACTATAAAGAATATATACTTTTAGAAGTACAACATTTTCTAGACATAAATAATACTCCTGAAGTCTCCATTGTCTATGTTTGGGATGCCTTAAAATCATATCTATATGGACAAAGTATCAGATGGTATAATAATAAAAGGAAATCTTGGGATAAGGAATTGTTAGATATTCAAAGTAAATTAGACTCTTATAAACATAATAATAAAGAAAATATTATGGACAAGAAAGTTATTGAAGAAATAAACAAACTAAATGAGAAATACAAAGAAATTTTAACTCATAAAGTTAAAATAACTTTAGAGAAATGCAAGTTTTTGTCTTATTCAATAAGCCCCAAATACTTACATAGACTTAAAAATAAAACAAAAAGATTGAATAAACAAAACCATATCAAAGAAATCTTTTCTCTAAGAAAAAGAAGAATGTTTCTAGTATACCAGAAATACTGGATGAATTTAGAAATCACTTTCACAAGATTAACCATAACAACATTAACATGGAACCTAAAGATAAAATAAAGGAGTTTATAACCACAAACATGAATGAAAAGCTTAATAAACAACAGATTAAACTATTGGACAAGAGTATTTCATATACAGAAGTTATTACACAAATAAATAAGCTTAAATCAAACAAAGCACCGGGTAATGATGGTATTATACCAGAGATATATAAAATCCTTTCTAAAACTACATATTCATTAATACATAAGGTTTTTATTTTGGCCCAAACTGAGTTAATAACCCCCCCATCTTGGCAATATACATTTATTTCACCAATTTTAAAACCTAATAAAGATCCAACTAGATGTTCTTCATATCGACCCATCTCATTACTTAATGTTGATTATAAAATGTTTATGAGTATTTTTGCTGATAGATTGAAGACAATCATCCCTGGCATTATAGATATAGATCAGACGGGCTTCATTGTAAATAGAAATACTTTTGATAATATAAGAAGAACTTTAACATTAATTGATTTTGCAAATAGGAAAAAGAAAGATTTAACACTTATTAGTCTTGATATAGGTTCAGCATTTGATTCAGTAAGTTGGGACTATCTGTTTACCTTACTGAAATGCACAAACTTCTCTGATGCATTTGTAAATTTAATTGAGCATTTATACAAAGGAATGCTGGCTTATATTAAGGTAGGAACATATGTTTCACAAAAAATACCCATTCTTAAAGGTACAAAACAAGGATGTCCACTTTCTCTACTATTATACACTTTAGTAATGGAGCCTTGGGCTAATTTGATTAGAAACAGTACTGACATAGAGGGTTTTGAAATAGACGAAAATACAACATCAAAAATTCAACTTTTTGCAGATGATGTTCTAATTACATCAGCAGGATCTAATTCTTCTATGCAGTCTTTATTTGATAAAATGATGAATTTTAAAAGTATTTCTGGTTTAATATTCAATGAAGAAAAAACTAAAATACTACCTATATATACACAAAAAAATATTCTCATTAGTGATTTTACTAAATATGTACCCAATTCAGGTCAGATAACTTATTTAGGTATAATACTATCTAAAGATATTAAATCTATTATATATAATAACTATAATACCTGTTTTCTTAATATACAAAATCTTTTAATACCTGGAATAATATGTTTTTTTACTATGGAGGAGAGACTTACAATTATTAAAATGATAATATTCCCCAAGATTTTATACTTAATACAATCAATAATACTTTCACCTACAAAAATAATTATCAAGAAACTAAATACACTAATGTTAAATTTCTTATGGGCACCTAATAGACCTAGGATTGCATTAAAGAAACATACTAATAGCTGGTCTCACGGGGGTATTTCTTTTCCAGACTTTAATTTATATATTATCTCTTCTATTATAAAAGTTATTACTTTATTAATAGATCAGTCATATATCGCAAAATGGAAAGATTATTGGGAGCTAGTTAGTATGCACTTCATGAAAATCTCCTTAACACATAAAAATATGATTGTAAATAACTCCATGTTGTGGTTGCTAAAGGAATTTTGTACTTCACCTATTACACCTAAACATATGGTTTGTTACCCATTAAATATTATTATTAGTTATCGTAACTTTATATTCATGCACCCTAAGTATAGGGAATGGAATTTTATTGTATTCCCTATAATGTATACTCAGGGTATGCTTATGTCATCTACTTCTGAAGGAGCTCATTTAGCTATAGATAATGATCTAAAGTACTGGTATCAGCTGATATCTGATAATAAAGTTAAAAATCTAGATTTCTTAAAACAAGAATTTGATCTAAGAGAAACTTGCTGGTTAGAGGTTCAGATCTTTAGACAACATCTCATTGATAGAATAGATCTAATGTCTATAACAGTTAAAGAATCTATTCCAAAACTGATTGATTACTTGATATTAAATTTACAGCATAAAGTTTCTGATAAAGGTAAACTGTCATATATACATAAAATTATCAGACAAGAAACTTTTTACAGTGTAGATTCATACTGGAATTATTTCACCTCTATTAATGGGGACCCACCAACTCAACAAGATAAACAATATATATTGGAATCTGCTTATAGAACTACATCTTCCATTGTCTGGAGATTTTATACATGGAAATTTTTACATAGATCTTTTTATACACCTTTGATGATGAATAAAATAAATAATAAAGATAATCTATGTAAGAGATGTAATGTAGAAATTAATGCTGACTGGGCTCATATGTTTTATGACTGTATGAAGTTGAAAGAATACTGGAAGTCAATTAATGAATTTTTGCAGGCTCTTTTTACAGATAATTTCATTATTTCTAAGTCTCTTATATTATTCAACACACCTGTACCTCAATGTGTTAAAAGATTAAGCTTCCCTTGTTATGGTCTATCCTAGCAGTGGCCAGGAAAATAATAACTAGAAATTGGATTTCAGATACACCTCCTTCGTTCAATGAATTTAAAAATGTTATGAATATAATGTGCCATATGGAAATAAGCACAATTAGAATGAGAACAACTAGAAAAACATCATATTATATTGTATGGGATAATTTACAAAATTTGTTAAAAAAATTCTAATTTCAATAGCACGGTATTTTAGTTTAATTAATTGATCTAATTGTAGTGGATGTCTTTGTAAATACTTTAGTTGTTTTGTTGAATATTATAATAATACCTATTTTTAATTACTTGTATAAAATTGTTATGATATTTCTCTTATATGTTAAAACAATAAACCTGTTTTGAAAAAAAAAAAAGACAGGTAGGGGTTCTGTTCTCATTGGAATCGACTGTGTGTGAGCTGTTTCTTGGCATTACAGAGTGCACACTGCCCCCCCACGCACCCCCAACTATATATACTAACTCCAGGATCATACTACAGTGGGGAAAAGGGCATATACCTTTTACTTGCCTTATGGTACTCTACACAGTACCATATGTACTAACTGCAGTTCAGTGAAATGAGATTCAGTGAAATGAGTATTCAGTAATTTGTGTTTTCAGTGATGTGGTCGGGCTGAAATGAAATTCAGTAAAATGAGATTCAACAAAACAAGGTAGACGCATATATACATATATGTATATATATATATATATATATATATATATATATATATATATATATATGGGTTACCCTTACTTGAGCGACAGACCAATTCATTGACAGTCACTCCATCGATGCCGGAAAATATCAACAATCTGACGGCCAACGTTACTCACACGGTAGGGAACAGTTTGGCCAGGAACCCGAACCTTGCCCCATACCCCCCGCATTCTTGAATTTGGAATATTAAGTAAGGGGGGTGTGGGGGGCATAGCCCCCCACATGTGTGTGTTTGTTTTAATGGTAGGTTTTTACTTGTGGATGGCCAAATGGTTCCTTACCATGTGGGTAACGTAGGCAGTCGGATTGCCGATGTTTTGAGGAGTCGATGGAGTGAGTGTTGATGGAGTTGTCTATCGCTCAAGTAAAGGTAACATATATATATATATATATATATATATATATATATATATGTATACACAAATATATAGATTAGATATAGATATATAGATAAATAAATACAAATTTATGAATAGATAAAAGTTATATGAGTTATCACTGCATGCATTTCATCAAAAGGTGAAATACAGTTGGTTGAATTATGTAATGATTGAAATTCATTATATAGATCATTAAATAATTCCTGGGCTTTTTCCTTTTCTTCATTCTTGTGTGACCTGGGAATTAGTATATTTAATTTCAAAGGGGGAGTGGGTGTGGAGCCCTCGCTTCTTGGGTTAAAGCCCCACCTCATAAAAGTTGTTTTTTTTTTCTTTACATTTGCAATTCCTTTCTTTTTATTGATTCATGATCATTGAGTTTGTTTAATGTTTTGTGTTTTGATCAAACCCACTGGTGAGTATTGGTTATAAACCGATATATATATATATATATGTATATATATGATTGTGTGTGTGTGTGTGTGTGTGTGTGTGTGTGTGTGTGTGTGTGTGTGTGTGTATATACATACATATATATATATATATATATATATATATATATATATATATGTATATAAAGAGAAAGAGAGAGAGATGTACACACAAATATGTATGCCTGTTTGTGCATGTGAACATATATCCATAATTGAACAAAAGACAGCCTAGAGTGCAATAGTGCATTGGATAAAAAAAATCTTGTCAATGTTACAATTCATGTGCAAATCACAGATAAACAATGTTCATTACATCACCCCTTTAATTACTCCAAATATTTTGGAGTGCTAGAGTGCAAGACTTCAAAATCCCACTTGTCTATGTTTACATATAACCATAATATAATTAAAGCAGGTGTCAGTTGGATAAAATGTGCTTTCTCCTAATTTATTATTAATTTTCCAGTGTTGACTGGGTTAGTCACACAAGGTCTGCATTCAGGGGAGATCCAAGCTGGCATTTTTACAAGTAGGAGAAATTTGGCAAGGGCATCGGGGAACTTCTACTTCCCTTTTTGATAGGTGCCTTGTGATCTTTTACATCCACCTGAGCAACCACTAACTCAAACAAATGGGGTCTTGGTTTATCATTTCATATGAGGGGTGATATACACAGGAGTGCATTACCCCTAATGCTGCTCTACAGTGTAAATAATCCATCTACCTGGTGTGGGAATCGAGCCCACATACTTCTTACCTAAATATACAGTTTAAGGCATATATACAGAATAGTAGTGCTGTACAAATGTAAGATTTAATGTTAGAGCCTTAAACGATGGAACATTTTGCATATCAAAGTGAAACTAAATGTAAAAAAGCAGGAGTGCTTTATATAAACACACCCTGGTTCATTCAAATGCTTTATTCAGTTTTATTAGCATAGATGCTATTTACCAGTCATCATCATCATCATCAATCCCCTTTTTCCCATTTTCTACATGAGTTGGGATGTTGTGTCAACTGTCACCATCTCTCTCGATTCAGAGTCACTGTCCTACCTTTTTCAACAGCCATGCCTGACTGCCACATGTTTTCTCTCACACAGTCTGTCCATCTGTTTGTAGAATGCTTTCATTTCATCTTGCCTTTTTCCTGTCTGTCCCAAATCTTCTTCACAAGATTGTCTTCTGTTTTTCTGCACAAGTACCCCAACCACCCTAATCTGTTCTATTGGTCCTTCTCTGCAATTTGAGCTACTTTGACTTCTGCTCTGATGTCCTCATCTCTTCATGTCCCACAGTGTGTAACCTACCATCCACCTCAGGCACCTTCATTTCCATCATCTCTAGTTTCCTTAACTGTTCTGCCTTTAGTGCCCAGGTTTCTGTGCCATGCAGTAGTAATGGTTGCACCATTGTTTTGTACACCTTACTTTTCAGCATCTTTGGTATTCTTCATACACTACACCTGACACTGAGTCAGTTGGCTGCAGCCCCTTTGATTATTGCTCTGGCCTTCTTATTTAGGCTTCCCTTCTCTTCAACCACACCTCTCAGATAACTGAAGCTGTTAACCTGTTCCACTATTTTCACCTTCTATCTCAGTTTTTAGCTTCTTCTTGTTTCTCCCATTTGCTGCTATTACAACTGTTTTATCTGTACTATTTCATCCCATTTGCCTTTAGTTTTGGATTCCACATTCCGTTCCCCTATCCTTTGCTGAAGTTTTTGCTCAGTTTGCCTGCAATGCCACATTGGCTGCATTCAGCAACTTGGTTCCTCTGTTTCCTCCAACCTGTTTGCTGATGTAGTATGTCACCAGTATGAACAGTAGTGGACTCAAAGCTGAGCCCTGATGCATACCCACTACCACTGGGAAACCTTCTGTGAGACCCAATACAGTTTGTAGGTCATTGTACATAGCCTGCACTAATTTTAACACTATCTTTGTGTCTTCCAACCACTGCAGTGCCCAAATTAGCTTTCTTGGGACCTTGTCATATGCTTTCTCCTAGTCAAGGAATGCCGAGTTGGACTCTTTCCTTATATCTATCTTCTTTTCACCTGTTTGTCTCACTGCAAACATCAGATTTGTTTTGTTACATCTTCATCTGAATCTGAGATGCTTATCTCCCATCTTACTTTCTGCTACTCTGTTTATTTGTGGTTTTAAGATATATATATATAGAGAGAATGCATACAAAATATTCTTCATAAAAAAAGAAAGGAGGCAGATTGTAAAGATGGGGACATCGGTCCTGTATGGACTAAATAACTACTTATGAATTTTGGCAGTTAAATATAAAGCAAATGACAGAGATGTTTTCTCAATGTTTTCTTTTTTATTTTTCACCATTGGTATTTGTCTTTGTTTGTCATGTGACTTATTTGAATTGTTTATAATGCTGCTAAGATGTAACATGTTCAAATTTATTTTTCGCACTGAGAAAGTTGCGGCCGGCAGTGAAACTGTTTGCAGCAAATGTACTCAATGTTGTTTTAGTCATGACATACAACAATTCATGCCTTCATTTTGAGTGCTAGTATTTTATGGATTGCATATATACAATATATATATATATATATATATATATATATATATATATATATATATATATATATATATATATATATATATATATATATATATATATATATATATATATATATGTATACACACACACACACACACACACACACACACAAATGTACACACACACACACACACACACACATAAGTAAACATACTCTATCTGGACAGCAAAGTGATTCACTTTTCTACACAGCCACATAGATGTACAACTACTTAAATATGAAACTTATAGGTGGCATACTGCCACCACATCTTTCTATGCTAAAAGATAACATAGCTATGTACAGTACTAATGCAGGGATTGTGATAATATACAATTTGTATCTTACATGCAAAAATGAATGTCAGCATCAAGGAAGGACAGGAGCACTATAGTTGTGTACATATACAATACAGACCTAAAATGTGATACATCATAGTGGATGTGACATAATAGATAAGTGAGCATACCTTAGTGTCAAACAATGATACAATGTCTGTATGTAGAGTTAATAATCTCTCCAATACCATATATCACTAAGGGGCTTCATTAGCATACAAAGTTTCATAATCTCATTCTCTGCAAAATATGTACCTTGCCAGGGACTGATAGTACATGGTGCCAAAATTCACAATTACTTGTTGAACCAATAATAGTACCAACGTCTGCAAATCATGTAGGGCAAGCCAACTGCGTTGATGTAGAAGGATGAAGCCCTGAGAAAGACCCAGATCTGGACTGGTTTACATAGTCCAGACAACTATAATGATTGTACCTTCTCACTTCTACTCAATGTGTGTAATGATGATGATACATTGATGTTATACATGTGGTCCGTGTGACCCTGGACCTTGGTCAAGACCAGGACCATGAATGGTGTCTGGAATAGGTGAATGAGAAGATTATGAGGATGCTTTGTCACTTTTAGGTGGAAGTGGGGACACACCTGAAGAGAGGCCACAGCTAGTATGTGCTTAATCACCTCCTGAACAATACTAGTACCATGGGGTAGGGAATTCTAGCACTATCTCAAGCCATTCTACAGTATAATTGTGGCCATGGATAGCTGACAGGTTCAATCTAGTCACGCAAGTTGACCCCAACAAATTTGTGTTAAGTGTCAGAGTTAATCTGAATAACATGCTATCAGAAAGAAGATGCTTTAGAAGAGACAACTTCTATGGATTTGCAAAAAAAAAAAAAAACAGTCTTACAAAGTAATATGCATACGATGCAGGACTTACTATCAAAGCAAGTGTAATTACCTAAACTTACATAGAATATCACAGAAAGATAGAGTACCATGGAGTATGGTGAGTGGTCATCCCTAGATACACATACAATTTGTCCCAGGGGTTCTACCTTTGTCCCTCATTGACAGGGGTGACAGGTGTTGACTGTGGTTTCTTTTTAGGGAATAAACTGTAAGCTAGGCTTGTAAGGGCCCCAGGGCCATTAGCCTAGCATTCTCCTATGATCCTATGATATGGCTGTTATTCCTTAATATGCCATAGTCTGTGCAGTTTGAGCATGTATAGTACTGAACACTTGTACATGTAAAGCGATTTGCAACAGAAAGCCAATAGTGGTTCATAGATTCAAAGGTTGGTACTAGGCTATCGGCCCTAAGGCCTATACAAGCTTAGCCAAGCAATTCCCCGGATATTTCTTCCCACAATATTTACTTCCCTGGACTCCTGTCTAGCATGGCGAATGCCGTGATCCCCGGGGTGAATTTCCTACCTCCCATCCAATCGTGAAGGTTCTATTTGTTGAGGGTCAAGGAGGCACTCTGCTTGACGTGTATGGGCAGTCTATTCCAGAGTATGGTGAGTCTCTGGGTCAGGAACCTATCTTTCCAGCATGTTTTGTTCATTGTGATGACAAGGTTTAGATCCCTGGAGTGTGGGGCTCTGAGGGATTGGGATTTCTTTAAGTGGAGCATGTCCAACAGCTCTGAGTTTGACATGGCCTTGTATGTTAAGCAGAGATCACCTCTGAGTAGATGATATGCCACAGAGTATAGCTGGAGTTGTTTTAGATGGTCAGCATAGGGCATCTGCTTTAGGCCTGTGATTCTTTTAGTGAGGTATTTCTGCGGTCTTTCCAGCTGTTGCAGATGTCTTGTGAGGTACATACCAAATGGGACATTGTACTCTATAATGGGTCTAATGAGGGATGAGTACAGTGGGACAATGACCTCCTTTTTTCTGGATGAAAAGCCCTTAGTGATGAAATATTCCACATAGAAGGATTTCCTGACTGTTGTGGCGATGTAGTTATCGAAGGTGAGACCACTGTCGACCTGTGTCTCTAAGTCTCTCATTACACTTTCGGTGTTTAGTGTGCTGCCACCTATGGTGTAATTCATGGGTACATGTTTTTTTCCCAACAGGGATAACTATACATTTCCTGGCATTAAGCTGGAGCCCATGGCTCTGGCACCAAGCATCTGTTTCTGTAAGGCCCTTTTGTAGAATATCCACATCATTTGGGGATTCAATAATGGCTCCCAGTTTGCAGTCATCTGCACATTTTGATAGCCAGAGTCCCTTAGTGTTGGCCTGTACTTCAGAGAAGTAGATGCCAACCAAGAGTGATCCCAGGACTGAACCCTGAGGTACTCCACTTGTCACTTGTCTGGAGCTGGATTTCGAATCGGCTACTTTTACAGTCTGGGTTCTGTCAGTAAGCCAGTTGGCAATCCATCGAGTGACGTAGGGATTTATGCCCCGTTTAGTAAGTTTATCTATGATTCCAGAGTGGGGGATGGTGTTGAAGGCCTTGGCAAAGTCCAGATAGGCTGTATGGACTGCCTTACTCTCATCTACAGCTCTGGAGACTGATTCAAAGAAGTCAATCAGGTTTTGGAGACAAGATCAGCTCTTCATGAACCAAAACTGGGTGGGGTCCAGTGTTTGAAGGTTGCCAATGTCTTTGTTTATAAGTTCCATGATAATGTCTTCCATGCCCTTACAGATCAGGCTTGTCAGACTGATGGAACGATAGTTCCCGGGATCCAAGGTGGATCCCCCCTTGTGGAGTGCGATAACTGTAGGTGTGTGCCACTCAGTGGGGACGAAACCTGAGGTGAGGCTATGATTAAACATGACACTTAGGTGAGGTGCCAGTTCATTTTGTAGTTCATGTAGTACACAGCCTGGAATGTAATCTGGTCCCATGGATGCTGTATTCTTAGCTTTGGAGAGTTCAGTTTCTACCTGTGTGGCCGTAATTACCGGAATTTGGCAATCTTTTGGTATTGTGATGGGCCCTTTAGGGAGTAAGAGGGGGGTGAAGTTGGCACTAAATTGATCTGCCAGGATATTGGCAATATCCTTGGGATCAGTATATTGAATGCCATTCTGTTGTAGCTCAGAGCAGATCTGAATATTGCCATTTAGATTCTTGACATAACTATAGAATACCTGGTGGTTGTCTTTGGAGTCTTTGGCAATTTTATTTTCATAACTAGCTTTGGAGGATTTTATGAGGGATCTCAACTTCTTACTGAGGCTGGTAAGAGAGTTTTTTGCATCCTGGGATTTTCCTCTTTTCTGCAACAGTTTCTTCCTTCTGTTGTATAGTTTGTTTATGGCAGGGGACCACCAGATTGACTTCCTTTTTTTGGAGGAGAGCATCTTGGTTCTATTTGGGATGGCACGATTCATGCATGAGTGGATGTGCTTGTATACTGCCTTAGTGTAGGATTCAGCAGTTAAACTTTCAGCTCCCATCTGCATGGGTGCCATGAAGTTTGTCACGTCTGACTTAAGCAGCATGAAGTTGGCTTTGGAGAAGTTTTTTTACAGAGGTTTCCTTACTGGGGGTGGGGGTGGGTTGTGGATGTCAAGGGTGATTTGCTTATGGTCAGATCTGACCAATGACGGGGTGACTACTGGTGTGGAGCATCTATCTCCCATGTTGGTAATGACCAGGTCTAGGACATTGTAGCCTTTGCTGGGACAATGGATTAGTTGATCCAGGGTATTGGAATTTATGAATTCCAAGAACCATTGGGAAAAGGTGTTGGTACCCAGGCAGTTTTCTCAGTTAATGACAGGGTAGTGGAAATCACCCAGTATCAGGATGTTTGGCTGTATTTTAATATTTTCCAGTATGTTTAGAAAGGTGTAGTGAGAATCTTGGGGCATGGTGGGGGATCTGTAGCAAGCTACAATTTGGATTGCAGTCTTACCTAGTGTTAGTTGCACCTGGAGAATTTCAGGTGCATTATGTTGGGCAACTAGCCTGGAGGTGTGAATATCCTTGGTGAGTATGGACACTCCTCTGCCTTTAGTGTTTCGGTCTTGGTTTGGTGGCAGAAAAGTGTAGTAAGAGTTGTAGCCTGGTATTGCAGGGGTGCTCTCTGGAGTCTTGAACCAGGTCTCAGTTACTGCACAGATATTGATGTTCTCCATTTTTAGGAGTGCCGTGAGAGAGTGCATTTTGAGGTTTAGACTTCTAGCATTGAGTAGCATTACCTTCAGATTTTGCATGCTTGTATCTGTTACAGTGGTGGCTTTGTCCTTTGAACCTTGCCTAAAAAAGGCACTATAAGGGTGGCAAGAGCTTTAATCAGTAACCTGAATCCCAGGGGTGACAGGTGCAGACCATCTCTGGCAAAGCATCATGATTTGTCGATCATGTCATCCCAGGCAGATAGATACTGGATCCCCTTTGAATGTCACCAAAAGTTTAGCCAATTGTTGAAGTCAACCATTTTGTCCTTATACTGTGGTATCAGTCTGGGCGAAGGCAGGATGTTACTCAGGGCTAGGGTCATACCTGCCTGGGCCACATGATCTGAGAGCTCTTCCATGTCTCTTTTCATGTAGTCCAGGGAGGTACTTCTCAAGTCATTCACTCCAACTTGGACAATGACAGAGTCATATTTGTACTTGTTTTGGAGTGACTTGAGTCCATGCATTATGTGGTGGATCCTGGCACCCGACAGGCAGCTGACTGTAATTTTCTCCTTGCTCAGCCTGTTGAATGGGACATCAGTGTGCCTGACTATAGAGTCACCTATGACTAAACTGTTGGGTACGTTGTCTTACCTTAGGGGCTGTTGTTGGGTGGCGCACTGGTGTTGTGAGGTATGTGCCATATTGGTTGTGACTGGTGTTTGTTTGCATTTCAGCTTCGGAGGTCATTGTTGCTTGGGCTGGTTAATGTTAAGGGCCTCTGCATATGTGGGTTTAGTGTCGCTATGTGCGGGTGTTGATGGTGTGAGTTTTGAAGGGCTATGTGTTGCTTGAGGTATAGTGCAGGTGTTATCCTTCGCCCCTTGACTGTCTAGCACAATCTTGGCTGGAGAGAGCTTTGCTTCCAGTTTGGCTATGTAAGTGCATCTCTCACGGGTTGCAGTATTGGGTGGTAGGAGGAGAGGGTTATCTGTGTGCATGAGGCAGGTGCTGCATTGCCCCAGTATGCCCAAATTCACCAGGTGGAAAGCAGAAATCACTGGAAGCTAACCCTTGGACATGCCTGTTTAGGTGCTTTTTTGTAAAGTACAAGAGCTATTTTCCCTTACCTTTGTAAGGTACTTTGCAATTATAGGCTGTTCAGTGCCTACGATTAATTTCTCCTTATTAACAAGGAGAGTTGAGTGCTTGTATCAGTTTAAGGCTTCCTAGTGCTTTTCAGCAGGTTCTAGAGCAAGTGGTAGTCACAGAGGTTCAGATTTTAGTGCTACTACTGAGAAACCAGCTATTTCTAAGGGAAAATTTGAAGAGCAGACTTTCTGGCACCTGGAATAGTTTAACCATAGGCCCACAGTGCTGCACAATGCAAAAAAATGCACAAATACATATGTTTTTAAGCCAGAAAGTTGAAAGGGATAGAAACCAGCCTTAAATAGCCAATAAAATTACAATTTCAGAACTGGAAACCATTCCTCTAGTGTTAGATAGGCAGTACAATGCTTACCACTCCCACTGTAGGCAGTAGGACTTTCCTCTACCACAGCAAAGTCAGGATAGCTCTGAACACAGAAAATAAAGTCCTGAAACCAGCAAAGCCTGGGATCTGGACTATACTAGCTAGGAAAGGTGGGAAACAAGCAAATAAGATAGTTCTTTTTGGTTAAAACAGGCTAAACAATGCAATAATACAGTAAATAAACACAGAAAAGGCTAACACACTTGAGTGAGTAGCCCTAAACAGTAAAAGCAATTAAAACTCTACAAAATTAGCAATTTAAAACTTTTTGAATGAAGCAAGGCAAGTGCACAACTAAAAAATGATTTAAGAGGCAGTAATACAGTAGAATAAGTAGCTAGTCTACATATACAGAAAAGTCTATATATACAGAAAAGCAGCTAAAACACACTAAAACAATTCAGATGCAGTGCAACTTAGACCACTTGAGTTGTAGCAATATTAAAGCAAATACAGTTTTAATAAATGCACTGAAATATACTCTATATTTACAAAATGTTTGAGAAGCACAGTCAGAACACAAGGAGATTCAGGCAATTTTTTTTTTGTAAGAAATGGAGAAAGGAGGAACTGAAGGAAAGAAACTAAGTGGGTTGGCCTTCTCAGATGTTCTCTTTGTATTAGGTAGAATGAGCTAATGACACTAGACTGGGAGGAGTGTCCCAGATCAAATTTACAGTAGGGGCGGGCAACTGTAAAGCCACCAAGTATAACAGTAAGACACCAACAGGGACGGAGGGTGGGAAACAATACTAAAGCTAGTAGCCTACACTCTTTTAGACAATAAACACTATAGTAATGTTCATCACAGCAGTGAGCCACAAAATGAAAGTTTTTAAAAAGATTAAGGAGCAAGGAGACTCTAGAGAATGCTTTTAACTGCAAGCAAATCAGTTATATATATGTTAGTAATCTGAAATTCTGAGAAACAGTAACAATGCTCTCTCATATCAATTGTGAACAATACCACAAGCTATATTATCTCTTGTCACATACTATTATTGCAGGTTTTGTCATGCTGGTAAAATGTAGTTATATGAGTATGAAACTTGGAAAATAGCATTCGCAGATATGGCTAATGTGTTATCCTATTGCCCAGGAGTGCTTGTTGCATTCTTACAGAAAAGTTTATATGGTTACATAACAGTAAATATATACTATGTAGTGTATCGACAGTACTTGCATAGACAGGTCATAAAATATGCTTACCATGCATCATTATACTAACTAGACCATATAGCAACCACATGTGTGTCAATGAGTATTATAGCATTTTAATATGCTCTAGGTAGGAGCATTTTTTTTGGGTAGCAAGATTTTTATAATAGTTGGATTGTACTGTAATATTACTGGCTGTGTCCTTTTCAGCCTTTTTAACACATATTGCTTTGGCAGGCATTTTAAATTAACATATCCGGCTGGGCCTCATATATCTGGCTTAAGAAGTCAAAAATGTTTTATAGAAAGTTGAGAAACAAAGTAAAAGGATTAGAAATACCACAAAAAATGTTTTTTAGAGAAGTATTTTTGAAGACCCTGTTGAACATAGCATAAGTGTTGAATGATAAGGAACTCTTAATATATATGATATGAAATAGAATTAAGTAATAGCAAGAGAAATTGAGACACAAACAAGAAAAACTTCTAACTGCAAATCCCCAGCCCCTCACACAGTACCTGATTTCTGTCTAAAAGTATTAAAATCTTTACATAAGATTTATTCTTGAGAAAGAATTACTTATATGCACATCCCATACAGACACCAACCTGGTTAACAACAAGAAAAACAATGCTCTTCCTCCTTTTGAACAAAAGAACAAGTTGTCATAAGAACTATACACTGATAAATTGCCTTCCAACAATATACAAACTATAAACTGGAACTGATGTAAAATTTATAGTAATTTAGAAGAAAAAGTTATAGCAATATAGTAAAAGAATAACAAAAGGAAGTCATAAGGAAAAGGGGATAATTTGTTTTTAAAGAAAGCCATAATAGAGATTTATGAAAATGTGAAGAATAGAAGAATGACAGGTTGCAAAAAAAGCATATAACATCATCCCACATTAATGGATAAAGGAATATTTACAGAGCTATAAGATACACTCTGTATTGATCAATTACAACAGTGACAAACCACGTTGCAGCTGTGCAATGACAAAGGGTGAATTATTACCCCAAGGATAAAAATTCAAAGGGTATGATATTCCAGAGAGATTCTTTGTCACCACTGCTGTTTTGGACTAATATATATGGCTACAGAGGTGAAAAAAGAAAGTTTTATAGAGATCTGGGAAACAAAGTAAAAGGAATGGAAACACACAAAAAGAAGATATAGGCACAATTTGGGGAAATTAAGCTGTTTACTTTAACAAATTATGCTATGGTTACAGTTTGTCTCCCAGAAACCAACCTTGTTTAAAGACTTCTCATCTAATTTTTGTGACTGACTTAAAACTGTATAGTTCTTCAGATGAGGATTTGAAAGTGCAAGTATAAATGGTTAAAAGGTTCTCAGATGATATATGAATGACATTTGGTGCCAGATTCCAAAAGCTTGTTGGGGACAGCACACCAAAGTAAAACTTCAGTGCACCAGCTATGGACACGACTTCTGAAGGTATACTGCCAGCAGTCTGAGTACTCAGTTACTCACTTAGAGTAATCCATGCAAGCCTGTTGGATTCTAAAACATCACATGCACCCAATGTAACTTAAATGTGACAAATTGCTACGGTGACTCTCTTTCTGAAATCCTTGGTGAATGCCATACCACAAAGCAAGGAAAGAAAGCTATTCCCACAGAATCTTACAGAATCTATAACAATACTGACCCCCACCAAAAAAAATGATACATTCAGTGAATGAACTGCAACAGCTGTGGTCCTACAAGCTATGGAGGAGAATGTGGCTGTGCTTTCTAGTAGCCAGCCAGTTACATAGAGAGTCAGGCTGCAACAAAGGTATCTCTCAGATAAAAAAATCATTGACATGCACCACCTAGACAGACAGCTGGTGCAGGATGTGTGCAACATATATCCCCCGCATATGTCTGTGCAGACATTGCGAGGCAACCCCATCCCTCTTGAAAAAAAAAGGGTGCCTGAGCCTAAGTGCACTAGCATCTGGGACATTTCAATGTCATATGGGAGATGCTATTGGAGTGTCACAGACAGCTGCAAGCTATATCCTGACACAATTCCTGGCAGCAATGTGCACCAAGATGTATAAATGGATACACTTTTCATCTGCCCCCATGGAGCTGCAAGCTGTCATGCATTATTTCTATAAATTGCAAACTTCCCCCAAGGACTTTGTGTAGTAGACTGCATTCACATCCCTATTAAGACTGCCATGCACCCAGAAGCAGAACGATAGATCAATAGAAATGAGTGGCCATCCCTGAACAGCAAGATGGTGTGTGTATAGCAGATGGCAGCATAATAAGCATCATGGTGACATACCATGGAAGTGTCCAGTATGCTGCCATATGAAGGGAAAGTGGTCTGAGGGCTGCATTCCAGCAAGGCAAAATACCTGAGGGACTACTATTAAGTACTGGGACATACTGTAGCTAGGATATAAGCTAAACACATCCCTGTTAACATTATTCATGATGGCAACATATGTGTTTTCATTCCCCAGAACAGGTGACTGTGGTTATCCACTCAAGCTGTGGCTAATGACCCCATACAGAGAAACATCCAGCCATGCAGTGGAGGCCTACACTAGAGCACAAGTAATAACACAAAATATGGTACTTACGTATTATGGCAACCAGATTTTTAACGATGCGTAATTGTCCCTGTTCTCGGGAAACGTCTGTATATATTGACACTTCACAAATATTAGGAAGAAATTTGAAGTAGGTAATTATATAAATAATTCAGCAAGATCAATAAGTATATTTCAGTACAATACATGTAAGCAATGTAAATTTATCTGTACTGGTAAAACTGGTGCTATGGCATGGCAGCCACTTTTCAAATGCTATGAAATTCTAATGCATGGCACTGCTGACTGCCTGCAATGCTCAGTGATTTCAATCACTGACTGCAATGGTCAGTGATTTAGGGCAAAAACATTTATAAGGGCCAGGAGAGGTGAAAACTGGGGAGCATAGGGAACTTCCCTTCTCAGTGATAGCATTTTACAGTGATACAAACAAGTCACAGCAGAAGAATAGCTGCCTAAATGCACCATAACCACTCCAAATGT
The DNA here is from genome assembly GCF_019279795.1 of Protopterus annectens. NCBI lineage: Eukaryota > Metazoa > Chordata > Ceratodontiformes > Protopteridae > Protopterus > Protopterus annectens. The sequence goes on along the minus strand of NC_056730.1, from coordinate 831,825,113 downwards.
ATGCTGTAGAAATTATCAACCCAAAAGTATGAAAACCAAGTGCTATCATCCTTAACAGACCTGAAAGTGACAGTCCAACAACTACGAGTAGTAGTCTTGGTATATGTAATTCTGTCTATTCAGTCGCTTACCGCTTGCTCAGAGGTGACCTTTGCCTAACATACAAGGCCATGTCAAACCCAGATTTGATGAATATGCTTCACCTCAAAAAAAAATCTAGATCCGAGCCAGCCACAGGGCGGAGACTTAACCCGGGCTTATTGTGGGGGGGCTGCTGGAGGGATATATTCATCACTTAAAAGACTGTGGAATGCTGGAATAAAAAATCCCGGTATATGTGAGGCAGAGCAAGAGCACCTCGCTGGCCTTGTTCAAGAGAAAATGGGAGATGGGACCCCAGGAGATACCTCATTACCTCAGTGTCACTCAACAACAGCACACAGCAAAAATGCAAAATAATGGGTATAGTAAGGGGTGGCGTAAGCCACAAAAACTAAAGCGCTAAACTTGCAAATGCCCTGCAGCCTGCAGCAGATAGCCTAGTATGAACCTATGAACCTATGAGCTGTCCTAGCAGTAAGGATGTTCTTCTACTAGCACCCATGTTCATTTCAGTTCGCATTAACTTATGTTGGTAATGTGCGCTAAACAGGAAGAGGAACTTTGCTGTTATTCTCATTTCTACTGCCTAAACAATATGAAACAATAGTAGTTAGCACTTTGAACACCCCTTTTCAGTATTACATACAATCATTTCCCGAGAACAGTGACAATTATGCCACCATAAAAATCTGGTTGCGATAATACATAATACCCAAAATAGTACACATTCAGGGGTACAATGCAATACATACCTGAAAAGGCAGCACAGATGATTACTGTGCATGCCATGCTGCACAATATGCTAACAACATATGGTGGTCTTTCAGCTGCAGGTGTGGGTGGAATACCTCAAGAATCCCAGATGCCTCAAGATGACAGCTATCAGAGAAGGAGCAGGTGAACACAGAGGGTTGAAGAAACAGCATGGGAGATGAAGGGTACAACCTCAAGTCCAGGCCCAAGCGACATAGCAGCATCTGACACACATGTCTTTGAGTCATGGTAAGCCACATGTACAGAAGTACACGCATTAAACATCAATGTGAAGGTATTGTTCTACCACAGCAGCACAGATTACATCTAATAACAATTACCAAATAGATGAACACCCTGAGCATTAGACATAACAACATAGTTCTAATGTACAACAATATAAATATATACAAATCTATCATGACATGGACCATCAGCTCAGGCCACAAGTGACACAGACATGCATACAGACTCATATTGGTGTATATGTGTATGACAAACAACAATGGGCATACCTCTCTGAAACCCATTCTTATCTGTCCACTATTAAAAGATGCAAACAGGAAACAAAATCAGGACATACTGCAGAACTGTTGTCAATATCACATGCAACATGTACCAATGTTAAATATAGATAAAGGTTAATGTACTAAATGGAGTCACCTACAGTTACTAAAATGTCAGACTTCTGTGGCATTTGACAAAAGAACCAGAGTCAGAAAAAAATCATCTGTGATCTACACAGCAATCATCATCCCCATGGGGTAAAACTGACACTACAGGACATAGTGAATCAACTGTTAGTGTTACTCTAACACAGTCTAGGGCACCCAAGTTGACAGCTCACACTGTGGTTCTGGCTGCCCCTAACATGTATACAAACACTCAGACGAGGATGCTCTGTAGAGGACACTGATGGGATGATGCTAGAATGTTGGGACACAGTGTGGAAAGGAATATGGGTGTGAGTTGACTATCTGGTTGTTACTGCTGAGCCCACAATGGATTGGCCTGTAGCAGATGTGTACACATGTTCCATCATAGACATCGATGCCCGATGGGCAAGGGTTGGTCTGCTGAGAGGGGCATGCTTCTCCCATGTGGCACTCAGCAAAGCACAGTCAAGGCATTTAGAACCCTGCTTGTACTACAGCACGGCTGTAATACTACTGCAACCAGGGATTCAATGCACCATGCCGCAGACAGCATACTTTCATTCTGTATGGCTAGTGCTGCCATAACATCACAGTGCCTGTGCTCCTGTCTTTCATGCAGCACACACAGCTGGTGTGTAACATGATCTGTGGCATGAACAAGTGCATGAATGACTGATCCATGTCATCACTGTGAATGTTCATTTTCCTGTAAGAGTAGGTGCACACCCCCTGAGAACCCTCTGAGGCATGCCCATGCACACCAGTTGCACTGTGTTGTAGAGAAGTGTCAACCCAGCAGACTCAACATGGGGCTGTGGTCCACAGGCCTTATTCTATCTACCATCTGATGTAAGTACCATTGTCAGAATGGTTGGACGTTTTCCTAAACATCTGAGGCTATGGCCTCATTCACATGACTGTCACATGTTGGGCCAGATTGTATCAACAAATCTGTGTCCCTTGTGCCAGGGGTCATGCTGCCATACTGAGACACATGAGATCTCACATTGGAATCAGTGGATGGGTCAACAGAGGATGAAGGTAGTGGATGTTCTAAAAGAAAAGACAAATGACACAGGTCAGGAAAATGTGCTTATATCAAATGTTGATTTCCATTACTGACATATGCCACACATATATCACTATAATATTACAGATAATAGTGATTACCAGGATCTTGTCTGCGTATAGCCCATAGTACCTATATAACAGGGAGTTGACAATTATGTTAAACATAAAACATACATGACAGATGTGAGGAATACAAGAACAGCACACACCTGACATTTCCTTGTTGGAATTCAATGCTGGAGGTGAGGGCTGAAATGAAAGCGTTGTAGGGAAACAAAGGGATAAACACAGCATTAGTAATCACATACTTGCCAACATGAACCATTTCAAATGATGTAAAAAGCACAATAAGAAATACATGCGTATACCACTTGTCATGGGTGAGGTTTTGATAGTATGTTATATGTTAGTTCATCCTGTAAAGGAACAGGCCAACATGCTCATCTTGTAGCTAAGTGTGGGTTCAAATCCTCGAAGGGGATAGTTGTCATTATGCCTGGCTCATTATTTCTGTGTAAAAGTTTTGAAAATTCTGCTATAGATACCTGCTTATTGATATTAATGGTTATTTTGCACATGCTTACAAGTATAGAGCTTATTTGTCAGATTTCTGTAAATATCTCCATAATCCATAATGTTCTGCCAATAGCAGTTATTTTACTACAGTTTTATGTGTAAACCTTGGAGCATACTGGGATCATTCTGCAAAAACAGTGTGGAATATGATAATACTGGCAAACTGTGTTTAATGTATAAGTGTGCCATTGTTTATTAATTTGAATTCAACACCTTTCTCATACCTGTATTTGAAGGAAGTGAGATGGTCAGATATACATTTTGACTGTAGAACAGAGACATCTTCTGATAACAGAAATAATATTGATGTATAATTTATAATTTAACAGCAAAATATATGTATAGATTTTATGTCCTCCTACCTAAACTATATTTCTGTGTAAGTGATGTACAGGAATTTGTAGTTGTCTGTTAATAGTGGCTATGTGTTACATGACAGTGTTTCACTGTCCGAAGTATGACATTTTACCATTGTGTTTTTTCTGTTGTGACCACTTGCTGACATGCTGTCATGCTTGCTGTTTTTTTTTTCATAAATACACAGCATGTTGTACTTCTCATAAAGCGTAAACTGTGATCCCTATTACTACCCAATCTCTGCACATTCATATCTCTGACTTGTTTAACTGCATTTCCTCTATGCAACCTCAGGCAATATAGATTAGCTAGGCCAGCAGGTGTCAGGGTTAGAGTGTAAATGTAGCTAAGAGGTGCAGGTTTGAATTCCAGTTTCTCAAATCTGTGTCCAATTCTCTTTCAGTGTGTAAAAGACTGTGTGCGTATAACATTAAAACCTGTGTATGGAGAATCTTTAATGTTGCACAATTTAAAAGTTAGAAAACATGAGCTGAGCAAAATATATCAATGTTATTGTGAAGATTGGGTAGAGATGTGTGAAGGCAGCCAGCCTAGTCAAATAGAATTTGGTACATAATTCTATTATTTGTAAATACTGTAAAATGTTGAACTTCAAGATTGTAGCAACATTGCCATCTGCTGTAAGAAAAACTAAGTCATACATTTCACATCTGTTCTATGAAATTAAAATTATGTCTTGTATGTTCTTTTGATCTCCAGAGCTCAGAGTCATTATGCCTGGACTAGCACATTCTTTCTATTGTTTTAAGGCTAAAGTTAATTACCAGAATTTACATGTGGAATGTCCTTTATTGTTTTAAGTGTAAAATAATGTAAATGCAGTTTCTGTGTGGCCTGGAAGTGTCAAAATGATGGAATGTGTGTACTAGGAAAACCTAAGTGTCAAATGATGTAATCAGGGAGGGCCCAGCAGAAATGTTTGTTAGTGATTTTAAAAGCTATTGCTCAGAGAGAGACTGTAAGCATTTTTGTCTTGATATCCTAACCTACAGCACTGCCTGCTCTCTTAAGTAAGTTATCTTAGAAGTATGTTTTCTTTTAACAATAGCTATGAATTAGAAAAAGATTAGACTAAGTGTATTTTTCTGTTTTGTCAGAACTGTACTACTGAATTATTTTAAGTTTCTGTGTGATCTCTGAACTCTTGAATAGCACTGTGAAGTAGTAGTATTGACTTGTGTTTTTAGTATTTATTATTAAATAATATTAATCTCCTTTCAACTGTGGCTGGTTTATGCAGAGATAATTTAAGCTCTAGAGTACATTGCATGCTTATAAGTGATCTTGTACAAAGCCCTTCCAATAAGCCTTGATTGCTTAAGTTACACTATTATTGGATAATAATATTGCTCAGTAATAAATGGACACCCTTTTAAGGGCCTTTGGGTAGTTGATAATTCTTAGCTGGTGGTGGCAGTTATTACTACCATATAGTGGGGGTAAAGGGGCACAGCTGGAGAATCTGTGTCAGCCTTTCCCAGGAGTGTCTGTGAAGTTGTATAAATACTTATCTCAAAGTGTGTGTGTGTGTGTGTGTGTGTGTGTGTGTGTGTGTGTGTGTGTGTGTGTGTGTGTGTGTGTGTGTGTGTGTTTGGGTCAGCTACTCGGGCAGGGACATGAAGCACTTGTTGGACAGAGAGGGTACTGGAGGTAAGCTTGCCAGCTAGGCTGTGATCTGGACCCTATAGCTGTGCCAGTGGGGAGTCTTATTGGGGACCTGAGGAGCAAGGGAGCAGCCAGCCTCAGAATGACTGTGATCTCTGTGTGGCCTTAAGGGAAATTGCACTTTACTGTGTGTATTTGTTATCCTTTCCTCATATATGAGATGCCATCTCTGCTGTTAGTGGTGAGGATTAAGGCTCCTTGATTGCTGGGCCAGCACACGGGCATCACATATTAATTGGTGGCAGTGGTGGATATCTTCACATATTAATGTGTTTGGCAGCAGTGGGATATCTGCATCACATATTAATTAGTTGGCAAATACTAATTGGCTTGTAGTGGTGTGGGTAGAGTGAATCATGGAGCTTATGTACACTGATCTCTGAAGGTGTTTTGTACACTGAAACAGCCATACAGAGAATACACAGAGTTCAGATCACAATTGTTTTATTTCTTTTGTTAGCTTAGTCAGGGTGAGCAGGCAGCATATCAGCAGAGGAGAATGGAAAGCTGATAAGGAGCCAGCTGGTGGAGATGTCCCAGGCTAGGGGACTGGTGCATGGAAACCTGACTAAGGCAGACCTGATTTCTGCCTTGGTTACAGCTGCATCAGAAAACAGCATCCAGGAGGACAATCGGACTGGCAGTGGAGATACAATATCCTCAGAGAATGGACAGCTCAACCTTTCTGTGAAGGACAATCAGACTGGCAGTGAAGATACAATATCCTCAAGGAATGGACAGCTCAAGCTTTCTGCAGTGGACTTAAAAATCCAGCTGGAGCTAAAGAGACTTGAGTTGGAGGCCAGGCATTTGGAGATAGAGGCTGAGGATAAAGATCATCAGAGGAGGCATGAGAGGGAAATGCTGACTCTTCACCAGAGTCATGGAGGTAATGGGGAAGGGAGTAACTGGACCCCAGAAGCACAAAAGGTCAGTAATTTCTTTTCCACAATTTAAAGAGGGGGGTAATTTTGATAGTTTCATTCATATGTTTGAGAGGGTATGCAAACAGTATAGTGTTGACCAAAGGCTCTGGGTATGGTTCCTGACCCCCTTACTCCATGGTAAAATTGTAAATGCATTGGCTAAAATGTCTGACATTGCATGTTTTGATTATACTGCTGTAAAAAAAGTCTTTTAGAATGTTTTAAGCTGAAATGTATAGGAAAAAGTTTTGTGAGCATAGAAGCAAGGCAGATGAAAGTGTGTGTGAATATGCTGCTGAACTGAGCACTTATTTTCATAGCTGGGTGAGTGGATGTCAGGTCACCACTTCTGAAGGGCTGGAAGACCTTTTGGTGAGGGAACAAACCCTTAGCACTTTGCCTGAGGACATGAGGATCTGGTTAGCTGATAGACAATGTGCTACTTCAGATGATTTGGAGAAGAAGGAAGATCTATACCTAGCAAGCAGGGCAGCCCGGGACAGGAAGTTGACTCCCAATACTGTTCCTGTGTCTAAAGGAACCCGTGGTGGGCTGCACAGCCTGCCACAACAGAATCTGCCGATAGGAGGGGAAGCCACTAGTCCAGGTACACATTCAGGAGCTAGGGTTAAATGTTTTGAATGCAACCAGTGGGGCCATGTGGCATACAGGTGTCCACAGAGGCAAGGTGGGGGAACCAAAGGTGGGGGAGCCAGTAAGTGGGAAAGACAAAATGCCAATAATAGGTTGTCTTGAGACAACAGGGATATTAAACTACCATACTGCAGATGTCCTGAGAGGGAAGGATTTGGATGAGGCAGTACCATGTGCTTATGCAGTTGCACGTGGTCAGGCTAGGAGGCAAGCATGTGGGTCTGGTAGCCTGGGGTAGACCCAAACAAAATGCATACTTGCAGCCAGGACTGGTGAGGTGGTTACTTCAGGCAGTGAGCTACACTGTATCAGTGAAACTGAAGGTGAGCCACAGCTGCTTTTGGGTACTGATGGTCCCTTGGACAGAGTGACTGCAAAGGTAGAGGTGAGTAATAGTACCCAGGCTGACAGTGAGGCACCACTGTCAGAGGATGCCCAACTTCCTGTGGAAGGGGAGCTGGAAAGGGTTAATGGAGAGAGTTGAGACAGGCTCAGCTCTCAGACCCCATATTGCAAAGCCTGAGGCAGTTAGGTAGGGAGGCACCTGATTCTCAAGGAAAGAGAGAATCTGTATACTGGGACAAAGGGTTACTATACAGAGAGTGGACCCCTGAGGGAGAGCTAGAAGGTGAGAGAGTACAGCAGTTGGTAGTGCCTAGAGCCTACCATCTGGTGGTTCTAGCCATAGTCCATGATATTCCCTTTACAGGTCATATGGGCATAAAATGTACAAATAGGTGCATTATGCAGAACTTCTATTGGCTTGGAATTTCCAGAGATGTAACAGGGTACTGCAGGACCTGTGAGCATAGCCAAAAGATAGGCAAGGCAGAAGACAAGGGGAGAGCTTTTTTGATGCCTTTGCCTGTGATTGAGGAGCCATTTCAGAGGGTAGCTATGGATATTGTGGGTCCCCTGAGTACCCCAAGTTCCACAGGGGAAAAGTATATCTTAGTGGTAGTGGATTATGCTACACAATCCCCTGAGGCAGTGGCTTTGTCCTCCATTGAGGCAGAGAAGGTGGCAAATACTTTGTTAGAGATTTTCAGCAGGGTAGGTTTCCCAAAAGAACAACTGACTGATCGAGATGCCAATTTCATGTCAGACCTGCTGGCTTGTCTGTGGAAGTCTAGTGGGGTGAAGCACATGAAGACCACCCCCTACCATCCCAGACTAATGGCCTTGTTGAGAGGTTAAACTCTACAATCAAGTCCATGTTATGGGCATTTGAAGATCAGTTTAAGAGGGAGTGGGACAAATATTTTCCCCATCTGTTGTTTGCTTACAGAGAGGTTCCCCAGGAATCCACAGTTTTTTCACCCTTTGAGTTGCCGTATGGGCATAGGGTGAGGGGACCTCTAGATTTATTACGAGATGAGTGGGAAGGTGAGTGTGGACCTCAGAATGATTCTGGTATGGCATACATCCTAAACCTCAGGACAAGGCTCAGTGAACTCATGGGCATGGCCCAGGAGAACCTGGCAGAAGCCCAACAACAGAAAATGGTGTGGTATGACAGGAATTCTCAAGCTAGAGAGTATGCTGTGGGGCAGCAAATAATGGTTGTCACTCCTGTCAGACACAACAAACTGCAAGCAGCTTGGGAGGGACCCTATAAGGTGGTAAGAAAGGTAAGTGATGTTAACTACATGATGGAACTGCTAGGCAAATGGCAGGGGCCAAATTGTATCATGTTAACATGATGAAACTTTACCATGATAGGGAGGCCCTTGTGCTGATCATTTGCAGTGGATTGCAGGAGGAGTCTGAAGGAGATCTGGTGACTGATGTCCTCAGTGAGACTCAGGCTGACACCTCGGTGGAAGGGGTAGCAATGTCCCAGCAGCTATCTCCTTCCCAGGTTCAAAAAATCCACCAGTGTTGGAGGAATTTGGGGAACCAGGTGGATACAGGACCCCAAAGGCCTATTAGGCAGGCCCCTTACAGGTTGCCTGAGAGACTCAGACAGACTCTGAGGGAAGAGGTACAGGAGATGTTGGAACTAGAGGTGGTTCAAGATTCCAACCGTCCCTGGGCCTCTGCAGTGCTGCTGGTGCCAAAGAAGGATGGCAGTACCAGGTTCTGTGTGGACTACAGGAAATTAAATAGTTACACAGAGTCAGATGCTTACCCCATGCCTAGGACAAATGAGGCCCTAGAGCAGCTGGGTGGGGCTAAGTATTTTACAACCATTGATCTTATCAAGGGTTGCTGGCAGGTGCCCTTTATTCCCAGTGCTAGAGTGAAGTCAGCCTTTGTGACTCCATTTGGCTTGTATGAGTTCACAAAGATGCCCTTTGGGATGAAGAATGCCCCAGCAACTTTCCAGAGGCTGGTAGATAATATCCTAGCAGGAGCAGGAGGGTTTGCCTTTGCTTACCTGGATGATATTGCTATCTACAGCCATTCCTGGCCAGAGCATGTTCAGCATGTCAGGGAGGTGCTGGGCAGAGTACAGAGAGCAGGGTTGACCATTAAGCTGAGCAAATGTCATGTGTGTATGGCAGAGGTCTCCTACCTAGGACATAGAGTGGAGAGTTGAAAGATAAGACCAGAAACTGCCAAAGTGGAAACTATTCAGGCATGGTGTGCACCTGTTACTAAAAATCAGGTGAGGGCATTTTTAGGGACAGCAGGGAACTACAGAAAGTTCATCCCCAGTTATAGTACCAGAGCTGCTCCCCTCACAGAGCTGACAAGGAAGAACAGGCCAGATAAGGTAGTGTTGACCCCAGCATGTGAGCAGGCATTCCAGAAGCTTAAAGAAGCTTTGGGAAGACCTCTTGTGTTAGCCAGTCCAGATTACAGCAAATAATTTGTTGTGCAAGTGGATGCTTTGAACTATGGAGTGGGGGCTGTACTTAGCCAGATTTATTCAGAGGGGGAAGAGCACCCAGTAGTTTATCTCAGTCGTAAGGCTCCAATGCAGGGAGGGAATGCTATGCAGCTGTAGAAAAAAAATGTCTAGCCATAGTGTGGGCACTGCACAAACATCAGCCTTATCTGTATGGAAGAAAAGTCACTGTTATAACAGATCACCAACCTCCAATGTGGTTAAACAGAGCCAGTCAGCAAAATGTCAAGTTGCAAGCATATGATATTTGATATTTCAGTGCAGCACCACAGTGGGAGTAGCAACACCAATGCAGATGGTCTCTCAAGACAGGGAATGGGGTGAGGTACAGTCAGATAGACCTTACCCTCTCAAGTGGCGTTTTTCAAGGGTCACTTGAAAAACTAGCTTGAGTTCTCCAGGGGAGATTGTAGCAATAGCTAGGAATTAGAAAACGATTAGACTAAGTGTTTTTCTGTTATGTCAGAACTGTACTACTGAATTACTTTAAGTTTCTGTGTGATCTCTGAACTCTTGAATAGCACTGTAGTGTAGTAGTATTGTCTTGTGTTTTAGTATTTATTATTAAATATTTTTAAACCCTTTTCAACTGTGGCTTGTTTATGCAGAGATATATTAAGCTCTAGAGTACATTGTATGCTTATAAGTGATCTTGTACAAAGCCCTTCAATAAGCCTTGATTGCTTAAGTTGCACTAATATTGGATAATAATATTGCACAGTAATAATTGGACACCCTTATAAGGGCCTTTGGGTAGCTGATAATTATTAGCTGGTGGTGGCAGTAATTGCTACTGTATAGTCTGGGAGAAGGGGCACAGCTGGAGAATCTGTGTCAGCCTTTCTCAGGAGTGTCTTTGAAGTTATATAAATACTTATCTCAGTGTGTGTGTGTGTGTGTGTGTGTGTGTGTGTGTGTGTGTGTGTGTGTGTGTGTGTGTTTGTCAGCTACTCGTTCAGGGACATGAAGCACTGGTTGGACAGAGAGGGTACTGGAGGTTAGCTTGCCTGCTAGACTGAGATCTGGGCCCTATAGCTGTGCCAGTGGGGAGCCTTATTTGGGACCTGGGGAGCAAGGGAGCTACCAGCCCCAGACTGACTGTGATCTCTGTGTGCTCTTAAGGGAAATTGTACTTTACTGTGTGTATTTGTTATCCTTTTCTCCTATATGAGACACCTTCTCTGGTGTTAGTGGTGAGGATTAAGGCTCCTTGATTTCTGGGCCAGGGCACAGCCATCACAGTTATTTTATACCTACCTCATTATAAAAGTTTGTTTTTTGCAGGTGATGAAGAACATGCTAGAAATTGGACCCTGTGCACTGAGCAGTTGCACAGGCTGGAGGAGTACAGGAAGAGAGGTATGTTCATTGTCAGATTTTGTAACTAAAATAGATCTGATCATTGTTAACAGGGTTTTTTTTTTGCATTGCCATTTATACTACTTCTAATGCAGGAATACCCATCATGCATCTGTAAGGTAAGTGCAATAGTCAGACAATCCCTCTAATTACATGTATGAATTACATAAAAAGATGTTTACATGTGAGTTAGTAACAAGTCATGTTTGCTGACAATAACATTTTGAATTGTACTCTACCTAGATGACTGTCATTTATGTTTTGCTGTTACATTGATTTTACTTGCAATGCTTTGTATTCAAGTTAATAGTGTTTTTGTTTGTTGTTTATAACCTAGGTGCTGGCATATATGTATGTGTAGATATGGTTCTCAGTGACTGATCTTTTATGCTAGCTTGCCTGTTCTAATACTGAGTGAGTGTCTGCAGTGTCAGTGTTCACACTGTTGCTGCCAGACTATGTCTGGTATGCTCTTTAGTTCAACAATTAAGACTACATATGAATGAACACTTCAGTGATATTAGAAATAAAAGACAATCCAGTGCCCTATATAAGCATTACATTACAGACTTAACTGCAAATTTTAGATTTACTGTCATTGATAGGATTATAGGAGACAAACGCAATAAAATTGGTTGGCACTCCATTCTAAATAATGAAGAAAAAAGTGGATAATTAAGTTGGGTGGTTTATTTCTCCCTGGATTAAATAAACAATTTTAATTATCCAAGGAGAAGGGCTTTTATTGTTAATTGTATGTATTTAATGGTGCATGTTATCAGTGAATTATATGGCTTATACTGAGGAAAGCTTTATGTAGCCGAAACTGGTCTGCTTTTGTTTTGGCTTTTGTAACTGTTTTTTGCCTCTGTGCCATAATTAAATAATATATTTTACACACCAATTTGTGCTGGCCTGTTTTTCTCATATGCTCTTTAGTTCAACAGCGGTATTACATCTGCCTGTAACATCTTTGATGGTTTGGTTACAACACACTTACATCCTATGTTTAGGGATAGTTGTGCACATAGACATTCATATTCAACATTTCCAACTGGCTGTTACATAACCAGCAAAGAACATCATTCTGTATGCATTTTGTAGGGCCTCATATAGTGATTGCTGATAAAAATGTATAGGGTACTCGTACATTTGCAGACAGTCAGTACTGCTTGTATGATAAACTACATTTTCATACATCACAGATTGTCACTGTATTTATGATTGTACATTATTTATAGAGTGTTGTATGGTATTCTAAAAAATTGATGTTGGGTCAGCCAATGTCCATGTTATCTTGCTCAGGTATTTTGCATTTTGCTTTTATATTTCTTACTGGATTCTCATCTCACTAAATCTTCACTATACCACTATGTTAATCGGTAGTTGATCATGCGACTAATTACATGCACAGACACCTGGATTACAACTGACAGTCGCACACCATCATACATGTGCAAGGCACATGTACAAGACAGAAAACATGGAAACAGTGATATTCTTTCAGACAGTCTGCTGGCCAATGTAGTGAGGCATACATCAGAAGTATTAAGTAGTGCAGTTCACATTACTTGTGTTATGTTGTCATTTTCACAGTGTTATTTTACAACATAGACTCATGTGAGTGTAGCATGACAGAGTGACATGGTATGCTTCTCTTCAAATGTCAGGATATGTGCTGGCTGTGTGCATACTTGCCATGCATAATGACGACTGATAAACACGTGTTCAGGTAATGGCAGGATTTCTACTGGTATGCTGTGTCACAATGTAAGTTATTGCCATCTGTACCATGGAGGATAGGGCAGTCCATGTGTAATATATGCCAACATCATTAGCTGGAGTTTTGTAAATAATTTTGTAAGTAATTTTCTGTCATTTTGTGAGTGTTATTCAAGTACTAATTTTCTGTCATTTGACTATCACACTGACTTGTACAGATGCTTATGTTAAAAATGTATCAACAGTGTTATTATAACTGATTAAATGTTTATATCTAAACAAAGAATTCTATAATTTTCAAATACTGCAACAGATCTTAGAAAAGCTCTGAGTGTGAACTGTGCCACAGTCATGTGATCAAATGTAATATCATTCTATAACCAGCACTGAGGGGATGGAACTTACATATCAGTTTGTTTTGTATTGTTTTCTTTGGAATCCGATATAAAAATCCATGTCAGTTATCACAGTCAGTTCAGCTGAGTTCAGTTAGATCAGTGTAAGTGGGAAGAACATCACCTTGCCATTTGGAAGTAAGCAGCTCAGCCTCTAAGCCTGCCTTGGTGTATTAATTAAGTTTGGTAGGGAACAGTTCTTCTTTAGACAGTCAGAAATTACAGTGCAATTAGCTAAGTATTGTTTTTCTGCATCTGATTGTATCTATCTGTGTTATTTTTATTTCTCCTTTGATTGAAACTCTGATGTTTATTGCACTTAAATATTTAATAATCACATTTTCTATTTTTACTATTTATTATTGAATATTTTTATACTTTGTATTGTGGCTGGTCTTTTAGAGATTGCTTTCAACATCTTAAGAGTACCTTTGCTTATTCTAGTGATGCCTTGGCCACTCTGAAAAGCCATGGTGCTTGGGTTACACTCTTTCTCATTTTTGTTAGAATTTATTTTACTCAGTATACTTGGATACCCTTTTAAGAGCCTGACAGTGACTGGCTAGCGGCAGCATCATTACCTTATTGTCTGCGCATAAGGGGACACAGCTAATAAATCTGTGCCAGCCTTTTCCAGGAGTGTGTGTGTGTGTGTGTGTGTGTGTGTGTGTGTGTGTGTGTGTGTGTGTGTGTGTGTGTGTGTGTGTGTGTGTGAAAATCAAATACCCAGGTGTGGATGTTTCAGTCACTTGGAACTGCTCTTGGTGGAAATTGAGCTTGATACAGAGAGCTGCATTTGAAATTACAATGTAAATCCGTCCCTGTTTTAGTGACCATCTCTCACCAGTGTCAGTGGTGATGCTTGAGGCTCCTTGATACCCCTGGGAAAAGACTGAGGCCATCACATACTGGTGTCATAGCAGTGGAATATTAATTTTACTTCAGTAGCCTGTGGGCAGTTGTCACTGAAAGTGTGTGTACTCTCAATAGCCATAAGGTAAATTTTCAGTTTCCATTTCCCAAAGTTGTATTTATTTTTGTTAGATTAGTTTAGTCAGGGAAAGCAGGCAAATATGTCACCAGAGGATTATGGTAAGCTGACAAAGAACTAGATGGCCAAGGTATGTGATGCCAAAGGACTGGTGCATGCTAACTGGACTAAAGAGGAACTGATTTCTGCTTTAATCACAGCTACAATGTGGACCAGTGGCCAAGAGGATGACCAGTCTGGTGATGGGGATGTGCAATTTTCAGAAACAGGACAGTTCACCTTTTCCTCAAAATGACTTAAAAATCCATCTGGAGTTAAAGAGACTTGAACTGGAGGCCCAACATTTGGAGAATAAAAAGATACTGCAATGACTGGATGATGAAGAAAAGGAGAAGCAGCATCAGCATGAACTTGGGGCCAAATGTTTGAAGATCAAAAAAATGTGAGACTGCGACATTTGGAGATCGAAGAAAATGAGACCCTGTGGTGAGTGGAGGCTGAAGAAAATGGGAAGCAGCGACAACATGAGAGGGAAATGCTGACCTTTCAACAGGGTCATGGAGGTAATGGGAAGGGAATATCCAGACCTCAGAAGCAATAAAGGTCAGTAAATCCCTTTCACAATTTGAAGAGGGGAATGTCTTTGATACTTTTATTCATATATTTAAAAGAGTACATAAGCAGTATAATGTTAAACAAGAGCTCTGGGTATGGTTCCTGACCCCCTTACTCCATGGTAAAGCTGGAACTGCTGTTTCTAAACTGTCTGATACTGATTGTTTAAACTAGGATATGGTGAAACTGTTATAACTTAACACCTGAAGCTTAGAGAAAAAAAGTTTCATAATCATAGGCTCAAGGCAGATGAAAGTGTATGTGATTATATTGCTGAGCTAAGTACTTACTTTCATAAGTGGGTAAGTGGATGTCAGGTTACCACTTTTGAAAGGCTGGCAGACCTTTTGTTGAGGGAAGAAGCCCTTAATACTTTGCCTGAGGACATGAGGATCTGGTTGGTAGACCAAGAGTATAACTTTGCAGATGAGCTGGGGAGAAAAGGGGATCTCTACAAACAGCGCATCACTGTACAAGAATGGGATGACCAGTGCTACACATGGATATAAGGAAACCCATGGTGGGCAGCCTAAACCAGCTGAATGGAGTCCACCAGTAACAGGGAGAGGCACTAGTTCAGATACATGGCCAGAATTAGGGGTTAGATGTTTTAAATTTAACCAGAGGGGTCATGCAGCATACAAATGTTCACTGAAGTAAGGTGGAAAACAAAAGGTGAGGGTGTTAGCAAATGGGAATAACATTGTGCCAGTAGTATCTTGTTTGGAGGCAACAGGGGTGCCAAACTATCACCAGAGTTTGTATCCCATCTTAGTGGATGGAAGACAGGCCACTGCTAAGAGAGACACAGCCTCTGAAATAACCATTTGGAAGCCTGTAGTGGTTAAAGAGGAGCTGTACCTGCTTGGGCAGTCCACTCCAATCAGAGCTTTAGGAGGAATCCCATTCCAAGTACCTTTGGCTAGGGTTTACCTTGACTGGGAGGGTGGAAAGGGAAGCCAGCAGGAAGCTGTGTTTGGGGATATTCCTGCAGATGTCTTGATAGGGAATGGTTTTGATAATGCAGTACATTGCGTGCATGCAGTTATATGCAGTCAGGCTTGGAGACAGGCATGTAGGTCTGGTAGGCGGGGGGAGACCCAGACAGACACTACACCTGAAACTGGGGCTGGTAATGTGGCTATTTCAGGGAGGGAGCTACCCTGTACTAGTGAGCCCAAAATTGAGCCACAGCTGCTGGTAGGTATTGATGTTCCCATGGACAGGGTGACTGCAAGGACAGAGGTGAATGGTAGTACCCAGACTGACAGTGAGGCACTACTATCAGGGGATACTAGGCTTCCTGTGGAAATGGAGCTGGGAAGGGTTACAAAGGTAGAGTTGAGACAGGCTCAGCTTTTTGACCCTACCTTATGAAGCTTGGAGGAGGTAGCTAACAAGACAACTGATGCTCAAAGAAAAGGGGAGTCTGTATACTGGAACAAAGGTTTACAATACAAAGAATGTACCCCTGAGGGAGGGCTAGAGGGTGAGGTAATGCAGCAGTTGGTAATGACCAGAGCCTACTGTCTGGCATTTCTAGCCATAGCCTATGACATTCCTTTTGCAGATTACAAAGGTTACTGTATAGAGACGGGACCACTGAGGAAGGGCTAGAGGGTGCTAGAGCTGAGGTAATGCAGCAGTTGGTAGTGTCCATAGCCTACCATCTAGCACCTCTAGCAATAGCCCATGACATTCATTTTGCAGGTCATATGGGCATAAAGCATTCCAAGAGACATATTGTGCAGAGCCTTTATTGGCCTGGGATTGCAAGAAATGTAACTGGGTGCTGCAGGACCTGTGAGGAGTGCCAAAAAGTAGGCAAGGCAGGAAACATGGTCTAAGCTCCGTTGATGACTTTGCATGTAATTGAAGAGACATTTCCGAGGATAGCTATGGATATTGTGGTGCATATGAGTACCCCAAGTTCCACAGGGAAGAAGTATATCCTTGTGGTAGTAGATTATGCTACTAGATACCCTGAGGCAGTGGCTCTGTCCTCCACTGAGGCAGAGGAGGTGACAAATGTTTTGTTAGAGATTTTCAGCAGGGTAGGTTTCCCAAGAGAAATACTGACAGACCACCCCTACCATCCCCAGACTAATGGTTTTGTGGAGATGTTAAACTCTACACTAAAGACCATTCTATGGGCATTTGCAGACCAGTTTAAGAGAGAGGGGACAGATATTTGCCCCAACTACTGTTTGCATAGAGAGAGGTACCCCAGGAATCCACAGATTTTTCACTCTTAGAGTTGTATGGAGAGAGTGAGGGGGCCTCTCAAGAACCTGACAGGAGCCCAGCAGCAGGAACAGGTCTGGTATAACAGGAATGCTTGAGCCCAAGAGTATGCTGTGGGACAGCAGGTTATGGTGCTCATTCCTGTCAGACACAATAAGATGCAGATAGCTTGTGAGAGACCCTCTTAAGTGGTAAGGAAGGTCAGTAATGTTAATTACATGGTAAACCTGCTAGACAGGAGGCAGAGACACAAATTGTACTATGTTAACATGGTGAAGCCTCAGCATGTCAGGGAGATCATGGGCAGACTGAACAGGGCAGGATTGACCACTAAACCTAGTAAGTGTCAGGTGGGTATGGCAGAGGTCTCCTACCCAGGACATAGAGTGGGGAGTGATAATATCAGGCCAGAACCTGCCAAAGTGAAAGCTCTTCAGGTCTGGCCTTCGCCTGTTACCAAAAAGCAGGTGAGGTCATTGTTGGGGATAGTGGGGTGCTATAGAAAGTTTATTCCCAATTATAGTACAATAGCTGCTCCCCCCTCACAGACCTTACAAGGAAAAACAGGCCTGATCTGGCAGTGAGGACCCTAGCCTGTGAGCAAGCATTTCAAAAGCTTAAATGGGCTTTGGGAGGACCCCCTGCATTAGCCAGTTCAGATTTCATCAATGGTAATGTAAATGGATTCTCAAGACAGAGTATCGGTTAATGTGTTATCAGACAGGCCCCATTTCTCTCAAGCAATGCTTTTCCAAGGTCACTTGAAAAACTAGCTTGTGTCATCAAAGGAGGAGAGAGATGTACCAATGTGAGGTTCTGCCACATGTACCAGGGAGAATAGTACATGTATAACTTATGCCAGCATAGTTAGCTGGAGTTTTGTAAATAGTTTTGTAAATAATTTTCTGTCATTTGACTATCACACTGACTTGTACAGATGTTTATGTTAAAATGCATCAACAATGTTACTATAACAGATTACATTTTTATTTTTAAACAAAGAATTCTATAATTTTCAAATACTGCAACAGATCGTAGAAAAGCTCTGAGTGTGAACTGTGCCAGGGTCATGTGATCAAATGTGATGTCATTCTGTAACCAGCACTAAGGGGATGGAACTCGTAGATCAACTTGTTTTGTTTTGTTGTCTTGGGAACCTGATATAAAAATCTATGACAGTTATCACAGTCAGTTCAGATGAGTAAGTGTAAGTGGGAAGAATATCACCTTGCTTTGTGGAAGTAAGCAACAAAGCCTCTAATCTTGCCTTGCTGTATTAATTAAGTTAGATAGGGAACTGTTTTTTTAGATGGTCAGGAATTACAGTGAGATTAGCTAAGTATTGTTTTTCTGCATCTGTTTGAATCTGTCCAATTGTGTTATTTTTATTTCTCCTATGATTGAAACTGATGTTTATGGCACTGAAATATGTAATAATCTCATGTTTTCTATTTTACTATTTATTATTAAATGTTTCTATACCTTTTATTGTGGCTGGTCTTTTGGAGATTACTTTTAACATCTTTAGAGTACTTGTGCTTATTCCAGGGACACCTTGGCCACTCTGAAAAGCCTTGCTGCTTGGGTTATACTCTACAGTTTATGTTAGTATTGATTTTACTCAGTATAATTGGATACCCTTGTAAGAGCCTGACAGATACTGGCTGGTGGCAGCATCATTACCTTATTGTCTGGGCATAAGTGGGCACAGCTAGTAAATCTTTGCCAGCCTTTCCTAGGAGTTTGTGTGTGTAAAAATCAAATACCCAGGTGTGAGTGTGTCAGGCACTTGGAACTGCTCTTGGGGGAAACTGTACTTGATGCAGAAAGCCAGATTTGAAATTACTATGTAAATCCATCCTTGTTTTAGTGACCATCTCTCACTGGTGTCAATGGTGAGGATTGAAGATCCTTGATCACTGCCCCAGGTAAAGAGGGGGGCCATCATAAGCTGTAGTATAAATGCCATGGCATGGTCTGAAGTAAGCTACTCATATTCTGTGATGGATACAGTGGACTTGACATGGGCCTGGATTGCAAACATTTATAAGTATAAATAATAGGACATAGGGAAAATGTTGTGTGCATGAGGAGTCATTCACTAGCAGCAAATAAGTTTATTATACTTCTACATAATTATTTTAGGCCATTTTATCCGAGAATGTGGATTTAATGACATCAGCAACATATGCTGTTATATCTTTATTCTCACATACAGACTTCACACGTCAACAGGATGATTCTTAATGTCTGTTAGATTTTAGATGTACACATTAGTTTCTATTTAATGTCAGCCATGATTTTCACAGGAATGTGTGGCCTGACAGATGTGGTTTTCATTGTTATGGTTTTGATTAAGGACCTACATTGCATAAGGTGGTACACTTGACTATGGCTATACCTTATTCAAATGTTTCATACTGACTGTTTTCTGCGAATGTATTGTGTCACAGTGGATATGTTATGGAATCATATAGTGTGTTGGGTTTCACCTTGACATAGCATGGGACCCGTGGACTCTCACCCATCAAACATCAGAGATGGGTGCATGCCAGAACACTGCCAGAGTCCCCCTGTGACAATGACAACCATGGTGAAGATGATGATAATGATGAGGAAGCTGGACCTGCATGTGTCATCATCTGTGCTGCACTCCAGAGGAGACCATGCCTAGCACCACAACAAGACAAGATAATTATCAAGAACAGATCTGGGAGGTGATGTCTTTTGGACACAGATGAAGGACATGATGGGAAATGTTTTGCAAGATATGGTACAGTCTATGTGGGGTTCATTCAGGGAAATAGCCTGAGAAATCATTTGTGATGTTCATCCCCATCAGGGTGGGCCCTCTGGAGCATAGGTATTGTCTGTGTAATCCACTTGTGTAATGCTGTCACCATGGTGTTTGCCATATCAGTGATTGGACTGTATAGGCACACTTGTGCATGCATAGCATTTTGCTGCCATGCTTATGTGAGACATGGCCAAACGTGCACTACAGATATCTGACATTATGTTACAATGGGTGCATA
This sequence comes from Protopterus annectens, assembly GCF_019279795.1. Lineage (NCBI taxonomy): Eukaryota > Metazoa > Chordata > Ceratodontiformes > Protopteridae > Protopterus > Protopterus annectens. Next base: position 831,805,117 of record NC_056730.1, on the reverse strand, counting down.
AAATGCATTACCACATTAGACTTTCATTCAACATTCAGCTATCCATGAGTTTCAGCAGTTAACATGCTGCTATTGCTGCAAGAATTCCGCTACATACATTTGTGGGATTGACAGCAACTTGCAAACAACATGTTGCCCATATTCCACATATTCCACAGTGGTATGGGTATGATTTGTGGGTTGCTGTGTCATGTCTCATGTCTGTTCAACAGAAGGACATGTCCTTGCCACTGTGTTTTGGATGACACTTGTGCTTTCACATTGGTATACTGGCACTGCGTATGGCATACACTGGCAATGATGATGCCATATTGTAGCATATAAATGTGTTGACTACATATGGGCAGTTCTACTTTACTGAATGTATGGACTGCCAATGTACTCTTCATGTGTACATCATGTTAATAAAAATGTATTAATTAAAATTACAGTATGCCTTCTATGGCCTATGTTACATTTCTATAACTATTCCTTATTCACATAAATTTACACATTTCAACAAATGGTATATATATGTACTGATTTATGTACATGTCTCTGTTCATATTCTGATCAATGCAGAGACACCATTATACCTTGGGTCTGTGAACAGTCATTGATCCCTTGTTAATGTGCTGTAATGTTGTTCACAGGACTATCCTTTACTCAGTCATACCCATGGTCAGTGATGTCTAACCGCAAATGTTTATTCCATATGTTGCTTTTACACTGGCATGACAGAATATATGTGCATGTGATAGTGATTTTTAGCTTGTTTACTTATGCTTGTTACTGTTATATGATTTCACAATACTGTGGGTGTGTGGTGTACACACGGCCATTTTTGTTGACAGTGGCAGTGCAGTCTGCTCATGCGACATAAGTTGGCCATTCGCTTCACTGTAGTTTGATTTGACTTCAACACTACCCTATGTAGTGTACTCATGTATTTGCAATGTGTCCCCTGAAATATTGTCCTGCTTTATCATTTGCCTGCATAGCTTTGTTGCCTCATATTCCTTGTTGTGGGCCCATGTTGTCCACCTTCCTTCTACATTTGTAGGTATGCCATATATCGTGCTCATTTGCATGGTATATGTTCACCTCTGTTGGAATTCTCATCCATTTTCATGCAGTTGTTTTGTTTGAAGGTCAACTTGTGCCACCTCTATGGGCATTTTACAGATGCAGGACATCTACACACAAGTTGCTAGCTACTGCTTGTGATATATCCTTGTTCTTGTTTTACACGTGTGTTACATATTACATATAGCATTAATTATTATACATTAAGAAATGTATGTTTTTGAAATTCATGTGCACAGCCTGATATTTGTTATATAGCATTAATTATAGATTTCTGAATTTATATTGTTATTTCACATTGGTGTGTGTACATGTATTGATATTGCTTTCTGATATTTTCCTGTTAGGCCAATGAATGTCATAAATATATGACTACTCCTGTGTGTTGCCTTTAACATGGCATATGTCTTTGACATATACATTCCATTAGATGGGTTGTGTACACCTACTTTTGTTGGAAGCAACCATTTTACTGCTTTGCTACAGTACTGTTGTATGACACTATGCTTGTTTACTTACTTTTCACACGCATGGCTGGAGCTTCACTTTTGTCCTCTGCTGGTACTCTCCAGCATGGCATGAACTGAATTTGCTCATCTGTACTGCTGCTTGGCTTAGAATTGGACTGCTGATGGACTATTTGGGTATTAAAATCAATATCCAGTGTGTCCTGTGATCCCTGTTTATTACCCTATAACATACAACTGCCATCAGTCATACACATCCAAGTATGACTGCCACACAGTTTGCAACATGTCATATTGTAATAATGTATGGGTACATATGTATTTCTGCATTTCACCATGGCTGGTATGCATCCCCACCCTGTTTGTCAAAACTCCATTGCCCAAATTGTAGAGTGTTCCATCTGTGTACTTTACCTTTCCTTAATGTTTATTTCTGGCCATTATCGGTCTTTTTTGTGATATTTGTTATATGTGTATACCTACTGTATTGGTCTTCTCCCATTCTTTTCCTGTCTACATTTACTTCTATTCTCAAAAAAAAAAAAAGGTGCATATTCCCACCAAATAAATGCCCCTCTGACTGTCCTTGAGATTTTCCTTTTTCAGCATACCTCTTGTGTGTCCCTCTTTTACATCCATACCCCAACTTTGCTATTCTATCTCCCTATTCTGTTAAATCCATAAGTGAAAGCAAATATATTTTACTACTAAATGACTCACAGAGATATCCCTTAGTTGTCTTTAAGCTTACTGGAAAGATTGTTGTATATATGTACTTATGAAAGTCATGCAGCTTACATTGGGATAGTATATTTTCTATAAGTGTGTTGATGTACATCAAGCTTTGTGAGACAGTTTTCATGACTTATAGAGTGGTTGTAACTGCAAGACAATGCACTGTTGCTGCTGCTCAACTCTGTTATGCACCAAGATATTCTAAGTTCACTGAGGCATATTTACATATTATAGGGTTATCCTCAATTTTTATGCTAATATCGTCAAAATGCACCAGATTCCACAAACTTTAGGGAATCCAACCATTGGTTTTGGTACACGTACTAAAGCAACATTTAAAACAGGAAAGCTGTTTCACTAATCACCAAGCACCAACAAAATATCAAACTGAAAAAAAAATATCAGCCTGGGACAGGAACGTGATATAAAAGAATATGAGTATGAGGGAATGTATAAATATTTAGAACAAGACTAAATAAAGATCAGCATTTAAACACATGGGAATATAAAGCTCAGTGAGGAATATTTCAGAAGACCAAAACTAATATTGAAATCTGCCTTGACATGTAGGAGTAAAGTCCAAACTATAAGTGGCAGACAATATAAGTCCATAATATCCGAGATGCTCACAGATATTGGATTATCTCTGTATGGAAAAAAATGTAGTGACCTGATACTAAGGTATGTTCACTTACTTTATGTCACATCACATCAATTGTGCTGTATCACTTTTTATGTCCCTGTTTGATATGTGCATGACATGAGTGCTCCTGTCGTGTGTTTGTTGTAACGTAAGTCTTGTATGGAAGATACTGCTACTTTTATATTATGATACTGCCTTCATTTGTGAGTCTTCCTTTGGAAACCGCTTTAGTTCTTGTTGTAGAAACCTTTATTGACACAGAAACTTAAAAACTGTCCACAACAAACATTACGGTGGACAACTTTTATGGGCACTTATACATAGTTTTTCCACACAGGTCTGTTGTCCATATGTGGACTAGAAAGCTTTGGGCTGTCTTCATCTGGTCATTGCCATGGACAAAGACAAAGAGACACTTTTGCTGTCAGGCATTATTTCAGTAATAACAAACATTAAAATCTGATTGTAGTGATTAGATATAGCCCATTACATAAAACAAACAAACAAACAAGCAAAAAACAATACCACATATTGTGCATAAAAACTAGCACCATTCTGAAATAAGTACATCATAGTTAACTGAATTTCAATGAAAACATATGAACAAATTTGTTCATGATTGTATGAAAGATGAAAAACTGGTATTTTCCAAAGTACATTTTTTACATGTAAACACTGGATTGACTATTACCTATACATTTTCTGAACAGCCAAATTATTTTGAACACCTGGGGAAAAATGTGTTTTTAATGCATATTAACTAGCTTGTAACAAGACTGTTCTTCATTTCAACACTAGTAAAATGCTTTATATGGCAAAGGTGTATGATACTATAAAACATGAATTATGGCAACATTTAACCTGGCTAATAGCAGTATGAACAATGCCTTGGCTAAGCATGCTTAGAGTTTGGGTCACAACATATTTTTTATTTGTAGAACTTCAGCCCATTAACTGTAATAAAAACATAATAAGGCAAAACGTCAAATATGTAAATTGAAAGCAAATGGCAATTACAGCTATTGCCCTTTAGGTAATATTTATAAAATGATACTAACCCATTTAGAAATCTTGTTTATCTAGTTAAAAGATTGCCATGTATGTTTATAATCGGAGTTTACTGTTATTTTGAATGAGTCAGCAAACTAATTGGCTTCAGTGAGATCTGTTTCAGTCTGACCAAGTCAGCTTCTGTTTTATGTATTCTACAGTTCATCGTTTGTTGTACTTTTAGAATTAGCAGTTTTTACTTTATCACAAATCCACTAATTCCACTCTGTGCTATTTGCAAGATGAAAATTAATACAATTTGTACAACCCTATATAGATATTTGCAAAATTCTAATGACATATGTACATGATAGTATCAGGACTAAGCAGAACTTGACACAATTCAGGTGAAGAAATAATTATGCCACAGACAGAAAAATGGATTGACCATCACTCATTGCCTCATTGCTAAACTTTAAACTTTCAACAAAAAATGCTCAAGTTTTTAATAAAAATAAGCAGACAATTTCATTCCTTTATGTAAACAGTTTGCAGCTTACAAATACAGTGTAAAAAAGCTTTCACTGATACCACAAATTCAAAAAATGTGTCCTTGATTTCTGTTTTGTAACTTCACCAGTCTGAAAACATCTTTCTGACATATGAGTTCACTGATACATTTAGAAGAAGAAATCCATATGTTTAGTAAGCTTTGCTATGCATCCTCTTGAGGTGTTAAAATAATGAAAATATAGGAATGGTTTCTTTGAATATGAAATTACATGGAAAAGTTGCCTTATCTTGCCAGCTTTGAGCCTGAGAACTTTAAAAAGGGCCAGTGCCATATAAACAGGACACCAGGCTCCAGTTATGTATCCCTTTTGCAATTACATGATGATTGTTTTACATGGAGACAAAGACAAGGACATGTTCTCGTTTTGACTTCATTAACCTGATATATAAATAACAACATTTTCATCTGCTGTTTTTTTATGCAGTGGTTATAGTAACATATTATACCCTGTGTTTTCAAGACAAAGTGACAGGAGATTGTCCTGTCTCTCCTCGCAGTTATTCCTTATCAACAGGGCTGTTTCTATGCAATTTTGTGCATTGAGTAAACCTGGAATAAGTGCTCCTTATAATAAAAACTAAATGACTCAAAACAAAGAGGCATAGTGGTTTAAAATGAATACAGGATAACATGTAAATTTAACAGCATTAACATTTAATGGCCATTCAAGTAATGCCTTCTCTATATCCTTCAGTACATAATTGATTTAGACATTAAAGCCTTATAGCTTAATGAGAATTTAGTAAAAAAAAAAAAAAAAAACAGCAGATCTGACTACTGCTTTATCTTTCCATCACCACCGCTATCAGATGGACCAGAACAAGTGGATGGACCCTAGCTTTATGTAAATCTTTTAAGATAATCATTCACCAGTTTAGTGAACAGAACAACAGTGATGGATTTGTTCAATGCTTCAATGAGATTTTTTTTTTTTTTTGCTGTATGCTGTCTCTGGACCAGATTCCAAAAGCTAGTTATGGACAGCACAGCACACTAAAGGAAGACTTCAGCTCACTATGTGTGGATGTGAATTTAGAAGCCATACTGGAATCAGTCTTCAGTATTTATTTATTCAGTATAGGACAATTACAGACTATGTGCATACCCATTGAATTCCAAGACACATTGTGCATTCTGAATGCACCTTAAATGCTACAAAGTGCAATGCCAACTCTGTTTCTGAAATCTTCAGCAAATGCCATACTGCAACACAAGGAGTGAAGCTACCCCCTTGGAATCCTATGGAATCTGTAACAGTACTGAAAAAATGTTACCTGCAGTGAATGAACTGCAACAGGCTATGGTACTGCAAGGCATGGAGGAGGATCTGGCTATGTGTGCTAGAAGGCAGCCTGCTAGAAAGACAGCAAGGCTACAACTAAGCCAAATCTCAGATCAAGAAGTCATTGACAGGTAATACTTAAACAGGCAGCAGGTGCAGACTGTGTGCAACATGTGCAACCCACACATATCCGTGTGTGCATTGTGAGACAACCCCATACCTCATGAAACAAATGTCTGTCATAGCTTAGGTGTACTATCATTTGGGACATTCCTACGACATATGGGAGACATTGCAGGAGCTTCACAGACAGCTGTGAGCTACATCTTTGCACAATTCCTGGCAGCAATGTACACCAAAGTAGATGAGCACATAAACTTTCCATCTACACCCATGGAGTGGCCAAAAGTCATGCACCATTTTTATAACATTGCCAACTTCTTCCATATTCGTGGTGCAGTAGTCTGTACCCCCATCCCTATTAAGACCCCTGTGCAGCCAGAAGCATAAAGATACATCAATAGAAAGGGGTAGAAATCCCAGAACTGTCTATGTCTATGTATACGGAGATGAAAAATATAGCTATCTTGTGGGGAAGTGTCAACATCACCAGCAGACTCAACATGGGACTGTGGTCCATAGGCCTTATCTTGTCCACCAGTTGATGTCCCCACATTGTCAGAATGGCTGGACATATTTTTCTCAATATCTGAGGCTGCAGCCTCATCCACATGACTGTTATCATCTAGGCCAGACTGTATCTCCAAATCTGTGGCCTGTTTGCCAGGGACCATGCTAGCATAGTCAGACACATCAGATCCCACCTCAGGATCAGTGGACAGACGAATGGAGGATCAAGGCAGCGGACATGCTAAATGAAGAGACAGATGATACATACAGTCAGGTAAATGTGCTCATATCACATGCTGGAGATCATTACTGACATATACTAGAGCTATTTCACTACAATGCTACATGTGCTAATGACTTACCAGGAAGTTGTGTTTGAGTGTGTCCCATGGAGCTTAAATAATAGGGAATTGACAATTATGATGCATATGCAACATACATGACATATGTGAGGAATAACAACATAATACACTCCTGACATGTCCTAGTGGGAATCTGGCACCAGAGGTGAGAGCTGAAATGCAACTGTTTTAGGGAAACAAAGGCATCAATATAGTATTAGTAAGCATGTACTTGCCAGCATGTACAATTCTAACAGAGGTAAAACACACAAGAGGTAATATACAGACATACCAGATAGTCGCTGCTAAGGTGCTTATGGCAGCTGTTCTATGCAGGTGTAAAAGGGCACATTGTTAAGGGAGGACAACAATAGGAGTAACAACAATAATATGTAGGAAACAGAGGAAATAGCATACCTGTTGCACCCTCTCCATGTGTTGGGTTTGTCTGTCATATGCAGATTCTGCAGTGGGAACATAAAGACAAAGCAAACACAATAATGAATGCAGATATAGACATATGATGACATATACAACACAGTAACAGGGGTATGGTGATACTCATCTTTGTTAGTTATAAAATGTTTACTGTTGTCCATAAGAGACCTGGGGTTCCAGCCCAGGGATGCATTTGTGATTTCCTATCCAATGGTCAAGATTACATTTGAAAAGGGTTAGGGATGAACTCTGCTTCACAAGAATGGGGAGCTTTTCCCAAAACGTGGGAGTCCTTTGCATCACATATCCATCTTACCAGCATGTTCCATTTATGTTGCAAGCAACGTTCAAATCCCTGGATTTATTGTTTCTTTTGCTACGCATTTTGTAGATGTGCAAACACTCCATCAGGACTGGATCTAAGCATGATTTATATGCCAGACACAGATGGCCTCTCAACAACCTGTAGGAGACTAAGAAAAGGAACAGGGTTCTAAGATGATCTCTTTACAATAGAGTGTTACTACCCTGGATTCTATTGTTGAGGACCCTCTGTGGATATTCCAGCTGTTGCATATGCCTAGTGAGGTAAAAGCCAAAGGGGGCATAATGGATGAATAGAGTAGTACAGTAACTTTCTTGGACCTAGATGCCATACCCATACTTATAGGTTGGATGACATAGAATGATTTTCTTATTACCTTGTCTATATGTTGTTCAAAGGACAGATTACTGGCTACATACGTTCTCAGATCTCTAACTACCAGGTCAACTTTTAGGGATGTCTTATCAATGGAGTAATTTGCCTGAATAGACATTTTCCCAAAAGGGATTATAATGCACTTCTTTGTATTGATTTTTAATCTGTGGCATTGGTACTAGTCATTTGTTTGTGTTAGACCCTCTTCCAGGATGTTAGTATCAAAGGGAGAATTTATGATAGCTCCCAGCTTGCATCATTCATCTGTGAACTTGGTGAGCCAGAGGCCCTTGACATTAGCCTTGACCTCTGAGAAGTGGATGCCAAACAAGGATGGGCCAAGCACAGAGCCTTGTGCTACTCCAGTGGTGAACTGCCTCTTGTTGGAGGTGGTCTCACTAATGCTGACTTCTTGGGTCCTATCTGTGAGCCATCTGGCAATCTAGTGAGTAGGGTAGGTATTTATGCCTAGCTCAGTTATTGTTTATAACCATTTATTCTTCATTTCACTTTGTTATTTCATTGCCCTTAGCAAATAATCATTTGATTTCATTTGAATATCATGCTTAATTCCTTCCCCTTGACAGCAACCTTCATTGCTCTTAAGAGGAAGGAATTGAAAGTATTCATCATAATAAAGCTCATTACAAAAGGTTTTCTGCATATGAGTTATATGTTCTACTCAAAAACCAACTTGTATTAGTTTTTGCTGTTTTTCCTATTGTTTTTAAGTCCTATCTTTGGAAATTATGGGGGAGAGAGACATCACTAGAATTTGAATTCCAGGCTTAACCTTCACCCTATCCATATTTTAAATGCTAGTAGAAAAGATATATATTTTTTGTTTGACTGGAAATATAGAGTCAGAAAAAATAAAAATGTTGCTGGAAGTGAAAAATGTACCTTCTGTCGAAACAAATACAGAAGAAATACAGCTAGAGGGGGATCTAAAATGGATATGAAGGTTGCTCTCAAGAGAAAGGAATTGTACATGAAAGTCAAATGAAATGAAATGATTATTTACTGATGGAAATTAAATTAAAAAATGAAATAAGTATGATGTATTATAAAAGAATTGGCAGTAACTCATACCGCTCAACCTCTTAACACAAGAAATCTGGACAAAACCAAAAATAATGGAGGAGACAAAGGCCAAAATATGGACAAATTTTAAATATTGCTCCTATAAGCTTAGAAATCTGCTAGAATAAAAAAGTGTTAGGTTAGTGTGCATTTTCTGAATGATATGAAGTCTGAAACTCAAGTCTACTTCATTATATAGTGACTTCAGTCCTTAGTGATTTGTCAGAAAACACATTTTACAATGAACAGACTAAAAATATGAGGCAAAAATCTGGACATTCTGCAAAAATCTGAACAGTTGAGAGGTATGAAGTAACATCAGAAGGAGAGGATTGGGAATCAGCAATTAGGACAGAAACTTTTGGTGAAAGGGCTATAACCAGAAAAAGAAGAATGAAGGGTGGAGGTAAGAGGTAGTGTTACTAAATATGAACAGCACAAAGAATTATGCATGAATGTGAAATTTTGCCATGTTTGAAAAAAAAAAAGATCCTGTTGTCATTTTTTTATAATCTACCAGAGCAAAGATGATAGACTATTATTTGTGTATCATTTATATATATATATATATATATATATATATATATATATATATATAAAAGAACTATTCAGATTTTGTTCTATACATTTGTATACCAGGGAATGTCAGATGGTGGAGTTATATAACAAGTTGGAGAAATAATTTGTGATAGATATTTCAGTAGTACATTTAACAGATTTCATTTGTGAATTAGAGATATGTGGCCAAAATAAGAGTGAAGGGGGTGTAATCTATTGAAAGAATTTGCAAAAACAGAGGGCTAGATTCTGTACAGTTCACAGAAGCTATTTGCAGACAGCTCAGCATACAGAAGAAAGAGTTTAGTGTACCTGCTGCAGATATGATTCCAGAAGTCACATTGAAGGTAGGCCAAGTACTTAAGTATTCAGAATACGATAAGTAGGGATTTTGCACATGTTGGCCTGATTCCAAAAGGCATCATTCATGCACAACACAACTCAAATGCAACAAACAGCCAAGCCACCTCTGTTTCTAAAATCTGCAGTGCATACATTACAGATGCCAAGGAGTTCAAATGAATACTATGGAGCATGGTGAAATCCATAGCAAAACTGAAAAAAAATCATATAAAAATGCAACCTGCTGTTAATATACTTCAACAGGATGCAGTCATGTAAGCCATAAATGAAGCTGTAGCTGTGCGTCCTAGAAGGCAGCCAACTAGGGTCAGAGCAAGGCTGCAACTAAACCAGTTATCATACCAACAAATAATCAACAGATACTGACTAGACAACTGGTGCAGACTATTTGCAATATGTGTGCCCCACACATGTCTGTGCAAACCCTGTGAGGAAACCCCATCACCCTTGAAACCCAAGTGTGTTTCAGCCTGGGTGTGCTTGCATCCAGGACACTCCAGAGACACACTGAGGATGCTGTAGGAGTATCACAGACAGCTGCCAGTCATATCCTGGCAAAATTCCTGGAAGCAATGTGCAGCAAGGTGGATGACTACATGAACTTTCCATCCACCCCATGGAGAACTATAATGCCCCAGTTTAATAACATTGTGAACTTCCCACGTGTACTTGGTGCAATATATTGCACACACATACTTATCAAAGCACCAGTACATCCAGAAGCAGACTGATACATAAATAGAAATGTCTGGCTATCCACCAACTTTCAACTTGTGTGTGCAAGAGATGGAAACATAACAGACATCATAGCAATACACCCTGAAAGTGTCCATGAAGCTGCCATTTGGAGGCAAAGTGGACTCAGGGCTGCATTCCAGCAAGGTGAAATACCTGAGGGACTGCTACTGTGTAAGTACAGGAACAGAGGTAGGATGCAAAAATACCCTAATCAACAATATCCATTCTGAAACAAAACTGTTTTTATTCCCCACAACAGGTGACTTGGTAATCCACTTGAGCCAAGGCTAATGACCCCGTACTGTGAACCATCAAACCCTGCACAGGCGACCCACAATAGACCACATGCAACAACCAGAAACACCATAGAGCATGTGTTTGTTATAGTGAAAGCTCAATTCAGATGTCTGGATACATCCCTGGTTACACTGCAATAAACACCTTAGAAGGCAGCACAGGTAATAACGGTGTGTGACAAGCACAACATTCTAACCAGAGCACATGACAGCTTTCCAGCTGTTGATGTGGATCAACTATGTCAAAAACCCCAAATGTCTGAAGAGGACATCCTAGAGGTATTGGAGAAGGAGCAAGAGGACACTAGGGACAGAAGTAGTAGATGTAGGTAACGTAGGGTGCAACCACAAGTGCAGGCCCAGGCAACATGGTAGTGGCTGACCCTAATATTTGAGTTTTGACAAGCCAGATGTACATGAGTATACAGATTGAACACTGATGTTCAAGTGTTGCCCCACCACATCAACAAAGAGTGCAGCAAATGGCAAATACCCACTAGATGTACAAACGGAGCATCACACATAATGCAAGCATAACATATTCCAACAGGAACATATGCAAATGTATCAAAACACAGATCGTCAGCTCAGGGCACAGCTGACAGAGGTATGCATACACACTCAGTTTCTTGTATCACTGTATGGCAAACAATAAGGGACACATCAGTGCTACACATACATATATGTACCATATGATAACATGAAAAAGGAGTAATCACTCAGGACATAATGCAGAAATTTTAATTTCAGAAAACACTTTCACAGTACACAGTGGTATTGCAATGATATGACTCAGCTATGTGTGCTGCGCTGTTGGACACATTCTAATATAGTCTTGGGTGACCTTACAGACATCTAACACTACTGTCTGCCCTGCCCCTACGATGTGCAGCTACATCTTGCCTTGGTTGCTCTACAACAGACATGGGGGGTACAACATCATGTTGAAATGAAGGAGCATGACTGCAAGTTGAAGGTCTTGTGACTGGCAAAACCTCAGCAGATGGGCCAGATGTCAACATCTGTTCATGTTGGACCACAGACAGTGATTCCAATGGCTGATGGTGGTTCTGCAGACAGGTAGTCTTCTTCTCACAGTTTGCAATCTGCTGAGCATAATAATTTAATGGAATCCTGCTGGTAGTATGACACTACTGCAGTACTGTAGAGGCTAGTGTTTCTAATGATCATGCTACAGCTAGCTGACTCTCATTCTGAGTGGCCAGTGCAGCCATAATCACATCTGCACTCTTTCCTTCATACATGACACATAGGTAGTGTGCCCAATGATCAGTGGCATGGGCAGATGCACAGACATCTGAATGATGCCATTGCTGTGACTGTTTATTTGCCTGCAGCAGGAGGCAGACACCCTCTGACATCTGGCCATGTACAATATCTGCTCACCTACTGCTACCATTAGACCATGTTTCTGGGTGTTTTGTGGAACTGCCAGCAGTAGTGCTCTCAGCTGTGGTATGTTGGATAACAGCTTTACATCACTCAACATCCACTGTGACAGCATCCTCTGAATGACTAGACAAGTGGACTTCCACATGTGAGGCTACATCTGCAGCTACATCACTGTCAAACTCATGGGTGGAGTCTCCAAACAACTCAAGGTCCTCTATGCCAGGGGCCATAATACCATGCTGAGTCACATCGTGAACATCATGATCATTTTTAATTTCTCCATGTCTTTTGGGTTTCTCATATGATAACAGGAATGGACCCCATTCCTAAGTCAAAGTATGATTAAAGTTCATGAAATTAGTATTACCATGATCACTGCATGGACTACTGGATGATACTGATAGATGATGTGCTACAAGATACAAAGACACAAATCAGGACAATGTGCCTACATCACATGATGGATATCATCAAAGACATATGGCATATATATCTAGTAATGTTACAAATAATAATGATGTCACTTGCAGTCTACTGTATGTATGTTTCACAGAATGTACATAAAATAAGTAGATGATGTGATTACATGGCCAACGTACATAACATATGTGATGCATAAGAAAAAAATAAAACACACCTGGCAAACCATCATGAGAAGAGGGTGGTGTTGCAGTGGGATGAACTTCAACAAGTGAAGGGAAAAAACAGAATTACTGATCACATCATTTACACCACTAACCAGGTGAGAACAGTTAAAACATACAGAATGTGTGACATACACATACCACCCTTGTGTGGATTTGAGAACATTGATGCAAACTGACCTAGGAGTAATAAGAAGGACACAGTATTTAATGGAGGACAACTACAGTATTAACAGCAAGGACAGGTATAAAACGTAGGTAATAGCATACCACTAACACACTCCTGCTGTGGAGAGGTTATGAGTTATATTGTGGCTCTTGCAGTGGAAAGTAAAGAAAAAGACAGCACAGTCATATATTTAACCAAATGAATACTGACAGCATCACATATGCAACACAGTAATATTGGCTACAAATACTCACATGATGGATGTTGCATCTATACACCAGAGGGCCTGTTTTGAAAAATATTGGCAAAAATGTATGTTACACATTGTTGAAAGCTATGACAATTTTGCTATAACATATCTGGTTTGTCTGCACTTGAAAATGCATGGTTTGACCCTCCACTGGAAGTACCTGTAGTGTTAAATGGTGGGGAAAACAACAATATAATAGTAAATAGCAGTGACATGAAATGAGGTGGAGGTACTAGCAAGGTAGTGCTCACAGCAACAGTATAGAGACACTCACCTGTCAATCCTTGGTGGCGGTCCAAAATAGATGGACCTGTGAATATTAATGCAAACAGTATTACAAATGTAGTTTGGACTGCTCTGTCTGTAACTCAAATGTACCAGTACATGTAATTATACTTACTTTCATCATCCTCACCTATGTGGAAGTGTACACATGGCTCTACTCTGCTTCTGTAAATCGAAAACAACAATAGATGAAAATACATGCTACAGAAATATGCAGTGATTGTCATAATACACATCCCTGTAATGGAATTAAATACATACAGATCTATCCTGGAACCCCAGCTTCAATCCCATCACCAGGTATGCATTGCTTCCCTCTTACTATATGCAGTGAGGCCAGAAATATTGTGATGTCATCAGGAAGTTAGTGGTGTTCCAGCACCTGTGGCATCTCTTGATCTCTTATAACATGCCACTCTGTTGGATGCATGCTGAATCATATCTGAGCAACATCATCTACAGGCCTCATGGGATCAGTTGTGGCCTCCAACTGCATTGGTCATGTTGGTGAGGTCTGTCCAGATTTCATTTCTCCAAACAGTATAACCTGAATGGCCTAGGAGTCTCCTTCTATGTTGGCAGAGAGCATCAATTATTATGTAATTTTCCTGGGTGAGAAGTTGCCACCCCTAGGATGGTTGGCCATCTGAAAGACTATGATATGCACATCATGTTATTCATGTTTGAGCCCATTTATGCATTTCATTCTGTGAACAGCATATGTTAACTAAACATTATGCATTTCAGTGCATTGAAAGTATCTATACAACACTGTGTGTGATGAATACTAATGTGACCTATTAGAAGGAATAACAATATGGTCATACATAATACTGGTAAAATCAACATAACATGTAACATATTTTCAGCTTGTGAGTGGGATTAGAACCCCTCACAATACATATATATCTACGGAGGTCCAAAGCCAACAGCATTGTACCACATGAGTTTGCTTACATACTACATTCAAATATTAACAACAAATAATAATCTAAAAAACTTACAGAATGCATAAGAATTTGTTAGGAGACATGAAATAAGAAATATCCATGATATCAATATCACATACTAAGTATGGATAGTGTTACAATCTGTAACTTTCCAAAGTTACACCACAGAGTGCAAGGAATTAGTAAGACTTGCAGATGATCCGTAAATCATATTTCATATACTAACATTTGTGATGGAAGTCTGTCTGTACAACTGCATACAGGTCTGAAATAAACTATTTAGAAGGACAACACCTATATGTATAAAGTTCAAGACAGCATCACTCTAGTAACTTATGACACCCTCTGTTAAAATTACCATTTTGAGTAAATATGAATTTAAACATGTACCTTTTGAAATGAGTAATTTTAACAGATGTACTAATTACCACACCAGAAATTCTACAAGTTGCCAATGTACCTCTCATTCTGAGTCACAGAATCAGAGTGCACCTTGTGTGCATCCAACTTTAAGTACCATTTGCTCCACACATAATTATTGAGGTGAATTAAAATAAAAGTTTTTGTAATTCCATTCATGCACATCCATGTAAATTGCTGTTATGTGCTGAAACACCCAGATGTCCTGTGAAACACACAATAGGTATCAATAAATGGTACCATGTGTGGCACACACCCATTATCTTCCAATGATCTTCTAACATGACATCAGTACCACTTTGAAAAATACTGATTTTGATACATTTGCTGATCAGACCATTGCTAGCTGCAAACTGAGTGGTATATCATTGAGCTTTTCTGTGTTTTTGTGTTTTTCAGATTTCTTCTATTTGAGGATTATAAATGCTACTTCAAGGAGGCTGAGACATGTCTGTGTGCCCAACTGGACTGATAAAGAGATGACCTAGCATACCTCTCAACTGTACAGATTTTCGCAGAATGTACAGATTTTTTGCTCATATTTTTGGTCTGTTCCTCATAAAATCTGTGTTTTTCTGACAAATTACTGGGATGATCTGAGGATTGAAGTCACTAAATAATGACATACATTTGAATTTCAGACTACAAATCCTTCAGAATATGTATGTTAAAACAAATCATGTTACTCTAGCAACTTTCTAAGCTCGTAAGAGTAATATTTAAAATGTCTCTATTTTTGGGCCTTTGTTCCCCCATTGCATCAATCTTTGTCCAGATTTTTGCACTGAGAAGTTGAAAGGTATGTGACCTAGATGTTGACTATGTACAGCGGATTGGAGCTAAGGATGATAGCTAGGCTCAGGAACTTTACTATGACTGGCATGTGGAACTTGAACCACAGAGAGCATCAATGGAGGATGGGGTCTAACACACTGGACTGCTGGTTCATCACTGCTATGATGACCTGCAGCAGACGGATGTGGAGAAGCTTCAAAGGAGGGTCACTGAGGTGTGGAGGCAGCCAGTAGATCCCTACAATAAGTACCAATATTCTATGTATACCTGAGCATTGTTATGGATTTTACAGATATATCTCTGTACCATATATATAGCATATAGATGTTTTTAAAATAGCATATTTGCTGCTGCAAAAATTAGCTCATGGGGATGATTACGTGGACTTTATAAATACTGCCCCCTTAACTAGGTGTTCAATACCTATGCTGTTATTTTATGTTATAACATGTATAATATCCATAAGTATGTCCTTTGTAGATGTATATGTCTTACAACATCTAAGTACATAATTTCACTTAGCCTCTGATATCATGCATCACAGATGCCTGTAGCATCTAGGTCATGGATGACTGCGTATTTCATAGTTTTTCTTTATAGTTCCTCTGTATCACCTATTGGACTGTTACAAGTTGAAATACAAACAAGTATATAACTTCTTTACATCACTCCTCCTAAACAATTAGACAGACATATTTATTTGGTTCAAAATATGATGCTCATCTCATTGCTTACACATATTTTTTTTTAATTATGTGTTGATAGCTGTTATTTCTTTACTAGAAAAGGTCCAAAAATTGTATGCACTTTCTGTAGTCATTCATTCACCAAACAATTTCTAAGAAACTCCTGTAATACCTGTTTTCTACAATGAAATCCTTGCTGAATATTAGCTCAGCCTGTAAATCAACTGGGCAGCATATTTGAATGATGGCATGTTGTGGGTTCCAGATCGCATAGGGAGAAACATACATCTGTATGTGTTACCTTGGTTAACTTCACCCATAGCATTTTTTGGAAGAACCATATTGCAATATTTGATATTAAGGTTTATGTTGTGTGTGGTAATGATTCACTGATATAGTCTTCACATTTCCATGATTATAGCCATAAGCCATAACGTTCTGATAACATCAGCTGTTGAACAATAGTGTTTGAAGAGTAGTACTTTTTGTTTGAGAGTAGTACATGCTGACTGTTAGCTCACCTTGTATCGAAACAGGTCAGCATGCCTAATTTCTGGTGTGTTCAGATCTGGAAAGGGGACACATATATATGAAACTGTTATCTTGCTTTAATATACCCATAGCATTTATTTATAGAAGTATATTGCATGTATTGATGTTAATGTATATTTTGAGTGCAGTTGCAAATAACTCAGTTATTAGTCAAATTCCTACTAATATATCTGTAATCCATAACATTCTTTTAACATCAGCTATTTAACTGAGGGGACAGTATATCTTGTTAAATTCTGTTATGTATCTGAGCAATTTCTGGTTAATTTTATATACTTTGTAAAAATGCTATGAATGTCTGTTTTTTTTCTGAAATATTGAAGTCAATAGTAGAGCAACATCATACTCAGATTTTGAGGGACTGTGATGAGTAGACTAACAGCTGAAATGAAGAACAAGAAATATGTTTGTATTTTCCTACTGATGTGCAATTTAATAAGGAATAATGGTTCTCACACATACCTTTCTGTGTCCTTAATGAACAGCAATATTTATGGTTCTGTTTATTTATTTATTTAATTATTTTACATTTGTTTACCAGGTAATGTCTGATTGGGCTAGGAGCCCATTTTCAGTAGAGACCCAGGGAGAAAAGCTCCAACTAATATCAAATGAATATAGCAGAATAAACATGCTGAAAAAAATACACATATTACAGCAGAATAAAAACATGATTAGGGACACACGTTACAAATGTTTTTGCTTTAACAGAAGGGTAGGGGCAGAGCCCATGAGGAAGGAATTTTCAGTGTATTGTATGATGGATGCTATATGAGTGGCAGTGCTGTGGTTATTGGTAAATATGATGAAAAGCAGAGGTCCAAGGATAAAATCTTGGGGTGCTCCAACAGAGACGGGTAGGAGAGAGAAGAGATTGTTATCCCTCTTGACTGACTGTTGTCTGTCAGAAAGACAGCTGTAAAACAAAGATAGAAAAGGTTGGGTGAGGTTATAAGTTGAGAGTTCACTGAGTAGTTTTTGGTTGGATACTGTATGTAAAACTTTTGTCATATCAAGGAAGATGGATGAGACATGTTGGCCTTGATTTTTGAGGAGGTTTACTGTATTGACACTTATTAGTGCAGTAGTGGTGCTGAGCTACATGACACTTTCAAACTGCCTGATAAATGTATGCAATGCATTACTATTAATGTAACTGAACACAGTGATAGCTCAAATGTATTTTTCTAACTGTTTAGCTACATAAGCAGCACATGCTCTTACTAAGAGCATTATTAATAGACCATAGCCCGTCAAGATGATGGTCATAACATAAAATGTTTTCTCTGACTGCAAAATATGCTTTTTTTTCAGTTAAGATGTGTAGATAGGCATCTAGTTCTCAAGGTTGGAGTTTGCATGCAGATTGTGTTTCCAGGTTTGAATCTCATGTCCTTCAATTTGTGTTCAAAGATGTTAACACTTGAATATAAAAATGTCCACTGTGTATTGTGCTTATCTAATGTTCTTTAGAAAGAAATGTCTATAAACTGTGTTGAGAAAAGTATGTCATTTGAGTAATACATTTTTCATACATTCTAGTTTTTTTTCAGGTGACAAGGAGCACTGTTGGAACAGAGCCATGAGCAGATACACAGTCTTGAGGATCAGCTGAAGGATGGAGGGATGTTGATTATTTTGCATATTTTATGAACTGAAGTGCATCTTCCCCTATTTTCAGGCCTGTATTTTCATAATACCAAGTTTATTGATTAGAATGCAGGAATACCCATCATGCATCAGTATGGTATGTGAAATCAACACAGTGTAGCTGCACTTAAATTCTAACAATGTTGATTTTTTTGTATGTATCTTTCAGCAATTTGTTTAGCTCACATTTTTTAAAATGTACTCCACAACATAAATACTTTTGTGTAACTGTCACACGTCTGTTGTGGTGGATGTTTTGCATACACATGTAAGTGCTTTGATTACTGTTTATGCAGTATGGTTTGTCATACTGAATGGCTCTGTTTTCTGATGATTGAACTGTTGTGCAAAGCCTGCCTATGGGTGTCTGCTGTGTTAGTGTTTTCACTGCTGTTTATAGATTGGGTAGCATACCTTTGGGTGTCTATGCAGTTATTGCCTGGGCTGATTAATACTTGAGCAGATGCCCACTTGATTGAGCAGGCCATATTCAGCACACACTGAAGATCAATGTTGGTATTGCATCCACCTCAGATACTTTGGGTGTTTTTGTAGAAACGCAGTTATAGCATAGATTGACTGACACTTGAACAGATGCCCATTTGATTGCAGCAGTTCAGTTTTGCACACCCTGCAGGCCAACATTGGTATTGCATCTACCTTTAAACCCCTTGGGTGTTTTATAAATACAATGGTACAGCCCAGGTTGATTGACATTTGAGCAGATACCCATCTGATTGCAGCAGTTCAGAATCAGCAAACATATTCCATATTTTTCACTGTACTGCTTGTGTCTTGTTTTGTATAGATAATGAATACAGTTGTACCTATACAATACTGTTAATTACAGATATATTAGATTCTCATATGTCAACAGTTGTTTTATTGCACATATCAAATTATTTTAATGTTGTACTCATTATATTGATGTGTATTCAGCCAAATATCATGCTGCCTTTCTCAGAAGTTCGACATATGGCTTGCCATTTGTCCACAATACTGTCAGATCACTTTCTCTCCATTTTAACAATGACAAGTTGTGCTTGCACTTATAAATCATTGAATGCAGACAGATATTACTTTTTAACTTGCATAAACATGTCTGTGTAATTATATAGGAGGAAGGATATAATAACTGATGTAATGAAGTGATATACAAGTTTTTATTTCAGCATGTAACAGTTCAATAGGTGATACAGTGGGTCTAAAATGGAAGACTATGAAGTGCACAGTCATCCACAGCCTAGGTGCTTCTGTGATGCATGAGTGCAGTGGCTATTTGAAATTATGTAGTTAGATATTGTAAAACATCTACAAAGTACATACTTATGGATATTATACACATTATTAAATAAACAACATGGGAATCAAACCTATAGTTAAAAAAAAATATTTACCAAGTCCACATAATTAACATTGCAAGTTAACATGGTTATAAAAACATCTATCTGATATAAATACATACAGTGCATATAAGAAGTGTACGCACCCCTGTTAAAGCCAAGTTTTTGGGATATAAAAAATGAGACCACAATAAATCATTTAAAAACTTTTCCCACCTTTAATGTGACCTATAACCTGTAGACTTCAATTAAAAAAAACAAACAAACCTGTTAGGGGAAAAATATAAAAAATAAAAAAAATGTACAATAAGCTGGTTGCATAAGTGTGCACACCCTTAAACTAATACTTTGTTGAAGCACCTTTTGATTTAATTACAGCATTCAGTCTTCTTGGGTAGGAGTCTATCAGCATGGCACATCTTGACTTAGCAATATTTGCCCACTCTTCCTTGCAAAAATGCTCCAAATCTGTCAGATCTGTCCTCAAATGCACAAATGAATGGTATGTGTATGTCACATTCTGTATGTTTTAACTGTGTTCACCTGGTTAATGGTGTGAATGATGTGATCACTAATGCTTTTTTCCTACACTAGTTGAAGTTGATATCTACTCAACATCACCATCTTATGTTGGGCATGTAAACCTACTGTATACTTATTTTATGCACATTCTGTGAAACATATGTGCAGAAGACTGCAAGTGAAGTCGTTATTATTTGTAATATCACAGTGCGATATATATGGCATAGGTCTTTGATGATATCCATCATGTGATGAAGGCACATTGTCCTGTACTGTGTATTTGCATCTTGTAGCACATTATCTATCTATATCATCCAGCAACCCATACAGCAGTCATGATGTTGTTCATGATATCTCTCAGCATGGTATTATGGCCCCTGTCACAGAGGACCTTAAGTTGTTTGAATAATCCATCCATGAGGTTGACAGTGATCTTGCAGCAGATGTAGCCTCAGATGTGGAGGTCCACTTGTCTTGCCATTCACATGATGCTGCCACAGTGGATGCTGAACAGGGAGAGGCCATTGATAATCACACCACAGATGAGAGCACTGCTGCTGGCAGTTCCACACAACAACTAAGGGCAGGGAATTGTAGTAGACATAGGCAAGCAGATGTCATACATGGCCAGGTGTCAGAGGGTGTCTGCCTCCTACTGCAGGCAAATGAATAGTAACAGCAGCATCATCATTCAGACATCTGTGTACTTGCTTGTCCTGTTGCACACCAGCTATTTATCATGCATGAAGGATGAGCACAGACACAGTGAGATTACAGCTGTATTGTCTGCTCAGAATGAGAGTCTGATAGCTGGGCACAGTCAGTGGAAACCATGGCCTCTATGGTGCTGCAGCAGTGTCATACTACCAGCAGGATTCTGTGCTCCATATGTGTACTCATCAGATTACAGCTTTTGAGAGGCAGGCCACCTGCCCAAAGAACCTCCACTGGCCATTGAGAATCACTGTCTGTGGTCCAACCTGTACAGAGTTCAACTGCTAGTCCATCTGCTGAGATCCCACCAGTCACAAGGCCTTCATCTTGCAGTCATGCTCCTTCATCTCAAAATAGTGCTGTAGCCCCATCCATCTTCTTTGTGGAACAACCAGGGCAAGATGTGTCTGCATATGATTAGGCAGAGTAGACTGTGGTGTGAGACATCAGCAAGATCACCCGAGACTGAGTTATGGTACATCTAAAAGTGTAGTACACATAGCTGGCTCATATTATTTCAATACTACTGTACTGTAATATGTATTTTCTGAAATTAAAATTTCTGCATTATATCCTGCATGATTTCTCTTGTTTCATGTAATTATATTGTAGACATATGTATGTGTAGCACTGATGTGTGTCCCTTATTTTTTATCATTCAAGGATAGAACAATATGAGTGTGATGCATACCTGTGTCCATTGTGCCCTGAGTTGATGATCTGTGTTTTAAATACTGACAGCATCACATACACAAAACAGTAATACTGGCTGCAAACACTCATGTGATGGTCATGTTGGAATACATTATGATTATGTCATGTGTGGTGCTCAGTCTGTACATCTAGTGGTTATTTGCCATTAGGTGCAATCTGTGTTGCTGTTGTGGGGCAACATCTGAACATCAATGTTTAGTCTGTGTATTCATGTACATGTGGCTTGTCATGACTCATATTTGGGTCAAATGATGTTGAGTTGCCTGCGCTTGCACTTGTGGTCACACTCTATGTTGGCTATGCCTGTGACTTGTGTCCCCTATGTCTTCCTGTCATCCTTCAAGACCTGTGGGATGTCCTCTTCTGACATCTGGGGCTGTTGGGGTAGTCTACCTACACCTGCAGCTGGAAGACTGCCAGTTGCTCTGGTTAGCATGTAGTGCAGCATGGCACAAACTTTCATCATCCTTGTTGCCTTTTCAGGTGTGTATTACAGTGCACCCCAGGATGCATCCAGACATCTGAACCTAGTTTTCAATATACCAAACACAGGCTTTATGGTGTTTCTGGTTGTTTGTGTGTGCTCTATTTTAGACCTGCTCTGCAGGGTTTGATGGTTTACTATACGGAGTCTTTAGCCATAGTTCAAGAGGATAACCACAGATGTTATGTTGTCCCCATCTTGCCTCCGTTCTTGCTGGTTGGGTTCGGAGCCGAACCTCGGCTCTGACTCAGCTGTATACAATAGCAAGTGAGCTTTTTACTGGCTTGAGGCTAGCCCCTTTCCCAACATGCCTGGTGGTAGTTACCCAGATGTTGTTTGCCACTTGCAGCACCGAGATTGCTCATATGACTAAGTATTTTCTTCTTCTTGATATATTTCCAATAATTTTTTGGACTCAGATAGCTAATTTCTGTTATTTTAGTGTTAGAGTGTGTTTCTTCTTAGGCTAGTGCTTTTCTTTCTTTAGGCCTACCTTGTTTCCTTGAACCTGTTTGACTTAGAGGTCTCCCTGTTCCCTTTCTTTCAGCCGAGTCTTAGTTTAAGGGCCCTTTTTTCTTATTATAGGAGCATCCTCCGTTTACGTTAGAGGCTCTCCTGGGGTTGGGAGTGTTGCCATTTAACTTAGAGCCTCTTCCCCTACCCTCCTTTCTATTTTCCTGTTAAAAAAAAAGTTAAAGTTACAAGTTTATTTTAGTGTTGTTGTTGTTGCTGTTTCTCTTTAGTACTGTTGTGGTTATTGCTTGCTAGCATGTCCAAAGATCCTAAAGCATCAAAACCTTCAGGTTTCAAAAAGTGTGACTCGTGTTGCCTGAAGGTGTCCCTTATGGATGGGCTCACAAGCTGTGTCTATTGCTTAGGGGCTGCACACCTGCAGGACTTGCACTCTATATGTCATGCTTTTAGTTTTTGGGTCCTGCACAAAAGAAAAAAATAAATTGATTTTGTGAGGCTTATTAAAGAGCCCTTTTGATGTTTCTACTGAGAGTTCTCAGCCAGTTAAAAAAAACAGGAAAAGTCCCCTAAACCATTGCCTTCGTCAGCTCTGACTTTGGAGTCATCTACATCTAAGGACAAACCTGCGAGTTTGTTGGATCCAAGTGTCGGTTCTAACAAAGCTTTTTCTCAGCGGCTTCATTAGTAGTTTTGGAGCCAGTCAGGATGCACAAGAGAACCAGGTCTCCCTCTCTAGAGCCACTGCGTTCTGTTCCACAGTCCCTGCTGTTGCAATCTGTGGCAGGCAGTCATCTGTCTTCCTCTCATTCCTCTCGATTGTCCAGGAGTCTCTCGGATCATGATGTGGAGAGGGTGGTGAAGAGGCTTCTCAAGACACAGGCATTAGCTAATTTATTATCGAGCCCAGCCCACAAGCAATTGGCACTAACAGCCCAACCCCCACCGTTATCGATTCCTCCTCTGACTCCTTTGAATTCCGAGCCAGAGTGCATGGAAGTCATTGTGGTGGAACTGTCAGCTCCGATTACCACTGGTCTATTGGGTCCAACTACTGCTCCGATCTCTTCATTGTCTCAGTCTATCATAGGATCTGGGAGCCGATGCTCTCTCATCGGCTCCAAGGGGGGAGTGGCATCAGACCCTTGTCCGACCCCACGCTCCCTCCCGGGGCTTCGGCGCAGATGAGCTCGGCTCCTACATTGGCCTTGGAGCCATCGCCCTCGGTTCAGAGAAGATCTCCAGGCTCTTTGGAGCAGGGGACTCTTTCGGGCCAGGACCACTGTGCCTTTGAGGTGATGAGGAGCATGCTGTCCTCTGAGACCACTCCACCCTCGGCTCCTTTGGCTCCTACTCTTTCAGTGCCTGAGTCTGCCTCTGATTCTCCTCCCCCCAAGCATAGGGAACCCATGCTCCAGGATACCCCATTGAATGACCCCACCTCTTCCAAAACCTCCCCTGAGCACCCCTCAGAGGAGGACCCTCAGAACAGAAAATGCAAGAGGAACCATTTGTACTGCCCTGAGTCTCTCACTTCAGACACAGACTTGGAGAACTCAGAAGGATCCCCATGGTCCCCCTCTGAGGTGTTTCTTTTTAAGACATCCTGGAACTCCTTAGAGAGAGGGTTGGCTGGAAATCCCTTGCCCCTTCTGAGGCAGAGTCTGTGAACCTGGATGCATTTGGTTCCCGACCCTCCACCTCTTGGGTGTCTCCACCTTTCAACCCTCTGTTAGCCTTAGTGAGTCGGAAGGCATGGAGCTCCTCAGAGACTATGGAACCAGTTCTGAGGAGGCCCAATAAATTCGTAACTGCTCCAGAGGATAGGTCTTTTCTATCTAAGGACGTGCCTGTTGATGCGATGGTGGTGGCTTCAGCCACCAAGAAAGAATTAGCGGTGGCTTCTTCTTCTGTCCATCCACCGAACAAAAAGTCTCGTATGATGGACAGGTATGGGAAGCATATGTTTGCTTCAGTGGCCTTTACTATCAGGTTGCTGGATTATTTGTCCCATTTTACACAACTGAAGGAGATGCAAGCAAGGTGGCTTCACAGCTTGCAACCCTTGTCATCTGTAGTTAACTCCTCCATGCGTCTGATCTCTTATGCAGCAGATGGAGTGAGTAGGGCAGCAGGCACAGGAGTTGCTTTGCATAGACACTCCTGGATGCACCTTTGTCAATTTGTAGAGCCCTTCAAGTCCTCCTTTACCAACATCCCCTTTGACAGCTCGTCTCTGTTCAGGCCTCAGGTAAATAAGACTCTTACCAGGTGTGAATGGGATGGCAAAACTCTCTCTGCCATGGGAGTACATTTTTCTGCTCCCTCTAGACCTTACCCTAAGGGTTAGAAGAGTGGAAAGATGTGGTTCAGAAAATCTCAGGGAGTTTCGCCTGACACACATGGAGATTTCCCCCAGGAGCAGAGAGGGAAATAATAATGGGAGATGCCAATCCCGTGGCGGGGGGTCTGCAGAATTAGGCCAACAGGGATACCTTCTCTGGCAGGCCTTTCCAGCTCTCCTGAAAGGAGGCCTGACTGTCTGCCTCTGGAGGCAGTCGGGGGCAGACTATCCCAGTACCCAAAAGCCTGCCAAATAATCATGGAAGATACATGGGTACTGTCGATAATATCCAGGGGGTTACAAAATTCCTTTCTCCCAACCACCCCCTAGAACAAATCAGCACTCAGTCCCAGATATTCCACCCAGTCTTTAGGATCAAGCAAACCTAGAAGTTTAAAGGTTGCTAGAAAAAAAGAGAGATCCAAGATGTCCCCGCAGGCTAAATCGAATCCGGCACTTACTCAAGGTTCTTTTTAGTTCCAGAAAAGACAGGGGACTGGAAGCCCATTTTGGATCTCAGCAAATTCAACAAATCAGTCAAAAAAACAAAGTTCTAGATGGTAACACTGCAGTCCATTCTTCCCTTTTTGGGTCAGGAGAATTGGATGTGGTCCATTGATCTCCAGTATGCACACTACCATATAAAAATGGACAGGTGGTCCAGGAGGTACCTACGCTTCCAGCTTGGAGCCAGTCATTACCAGTTCTGAGCTCTGCCCTTTGGTCTCACCACAGCTCCCGGGGTGTTCACCAAATGCATGGCAGTAGTCATGGCTCACCTGAGGATTCTAGGATTCTGGGTGTTTCCATATCTAGACAACTAGCTCCTCACTGTCACCACTAAGCATCAACTGATTGAGGCATGGGACTCCACTATTCACACCTGTACACGACTAGGCATCACCATAAACTATGAAAAGTCTGCCTTGTTGCCTTGCCAGTATATTACATTTATAGGGGCAGATTTAGACACAAGGGCTATGATAGCAAAACTGCCTCATGAAAGAGTGTTAACCATTCATCATCAAGTTTTATTCCTCATGAAAAGAAAGAGAATCCAGGCAAGATTCATCCTCAAGGTCTTGAGTTCGATGGCTGTAGCAATTACCTTGGTCCCTATGATGTGCTTCCACATGAGAATTCTGCAGTGGCTCCTGTTGGCTCAATGGTCATTCCAGGATTTACCAGTGTCACATCAGGTTTGGAACACGGAGTCATGCAAGAATAATTTAGCATTCCCCTCTGGTATCAATGGGCAGACCATTTCTAAACCCCACAGTGGCCACGGACACTCCCAGATAGGGTGGGACTTTATCTGGGACAGACTGTTCAAGGGACTTGGCAAGAACATGAGTACCACTTGCACATCAATATGCTGACCAATAAACAATTGTTTAGGGCATGTCATGATTTCCAGTGGTAAGCTGTGTTAAGCATGTCATTGCATGGCCTTGATTAAACTGCTGACATTGTGGGATGGATACAATCTCCCTGATATGGTCTGTTATTGGACATGTCCATAATTATAGATAAAGTGACATAGAAAAGGTATTGTGTGGATGAGGAGCCATCTGCTAGCAGCAAAGCCATTGCTTATAATTGTACTTGCTAATATTTGCACCATTTCAGCTTTAACTGTGTTTTAAATAAGAGCTTCAGTGTCTTTTAAAATATCTCCATATATTAATATGCAGAACTCACATGTGGATGGAATGTATTGATAATCTTTGACTGTAGATGTGCACATCAGTTTTAGTTTAATGTCAACTATGATTTTCTTGGGAATGTGCAACATGACAGACATTTGCTTTTCATTGTTATGGTTTGGACTACTGACATACATTGCATATGGTGGTACAGTGGACTATAGTCATAATGCATTTTAACATTTCTTGAGGACTGTTTTCTGTCTGATCATTAAGTCACAGTGGGTATGTTAGGCAGACAGGTAGTATCAGGTATGCATATGAAATTAGTGTCCTGTGTTGTGATCCATTTGACAGAACATGGGATCTGTGACTGATCACCAATCAGATGTAGATGATGAGTGCATGCTAGATTCCTCAGATGATGATGACCACGATGATGATGATGAGGATGATGATGAGAAAGCTGGACTTGCATGTAACATCATCCTTCTGCACCCCAGAGGAGATGATGCCAGGAACAACAGAGAGATGATTATCAAGAGCAGATCCAGGAGGTTGTGATCAATGTGTTTTGAACACAGATGATGGACATGATGGGCAATTTTTTTCAAGACATGGTACAGCCTATGCATGTCTCATTCATGAAGACAGCCGAAGAGATCATTCACAATATTAATTTCCATCAGTGCAGTCCTTCAGTTTCATAAGCATTGTCTGTGTGCTCCAATTATGTAATGCTGTCAACATGCTGTTTTCCATATAACTGATTTGATTGTATATGCACTATTGTGCTTCCATATCATGTAGCTGCCATATCTAGGTGTCCCATTTGCAAACATGCAATGCAGATACTGTTTGAGAAATTTAATTATATTTAATGTGCGCATGGCATCCATTAACACATTGTATTATCCTTCCACATTGAGCTGTCCATGCAGTGTGGCAGTTAACCTGCAGCTACTACTGCAACAATAACCCAGAATATATGTGTTTTACTTAGAGAAATGCGCAGACAACAGAAAACACATGTTGTCCATAGTCCAGCATTACCACAGTGCTATGGTTAAGATTTGTGTATTGCAATACCATGTGTGTGCAACACAAAGACATGTCCTTTCCCATATGTTTTTGATGATAGTTGTCATGTTGTGCCACTGGCATGATGTCATGTTGTGGGCAATGTGTTGGAAATGCTGATGCCGTGTTGTGTCATATAATGGTATGTCATACCTTTGGGCAGTCCCCCTTTTCTGGCTGCATCAAACACCAAGTTAACATACATGCATATACTGTGGTAAGGATAATTTAATCAGGGACGGTACAATGTGCCATGTTTGCTCTATTTTACATTTCTACATCACTTCCTTATTCACATAAGTTCACACCTTCTAGCAATTATTGAACACATTAAGTGATGATTGTACATGTCTCAGCACATAGTCCAACCTATACTGAAATACAATTCTACATTTAATTTGTGAGCATTCACTGACTTATCATTGATGTGCTGTAATGATGCATTGAGGTGTGTCCTCTGCTCAGTAATGAGCAGGGTGCATGGCATATACCTGTAGTTGTTTATTCCACATTGGCATCTCAGAATATGTGCATGTGACTGAAATTCTTAGCTTGCTTACCTGTGCCTGTTGATGTTACATGACTGCACATTACTGTGTATTTCTGATTTATGCACACTCATTTTTGTTGAAATTAGCAATGCAGTCTGCCTATGTGACATACTTTTGCCATTTGCTTAAATGTACTTCAGGTTGGCTTCAACAACACACTGTGGGGTGTACCAATGCATTTGCAATATATAATCTTACCTTTTCCTACTTTATCTTTGTCTTCCTTAATGTAGGCCCAAGATGTCGACCCTTATTCCACCTTCATAGTTATATAATATATTTTGTGGATATATTTGCCTTTGTTGCAAATATGGTCCATTGTCACATATTACTTTGCTTACAAGGACAACATGTACCAAATCTATGGCCTTTATACAGATGCAGGAAATATGCACAGAAGTCGCTGGCTTGCAATACATCCCTTTTCTCATTATACTTGTGTGTTAACCATTGTATGTTGTTGAATTCATGTGCACGACTTGATATTTTGTATTGGGCTGTAGTGTTGGATTTGTGAACATATTCTTTCATGTGATTGGTGTGTGTATGTGTGTTTACATTGCTTTCATGTTTATTGCATTTTGGCCTCTGACAGTCATACATATATAACTACACCTGTGTGTTGCCTTTGACATGGCATAAGTGTGTCATATATATGCATTTCTTTACATGTTTGTTTGGGTCGTGTACACCTAGTTGTGTATGTAGCAGAAGGTTTGCTTCTTTGTTGCAATACTGCTATTTGGTACTGTGATTTATTGTTTGCTTTTCACATGCATGGTCAGAGGTTCTGTTCTGTCCTCTCCTGGAGTTATCTAGCATTCCCAGATCTGCATCCGTGATGTAGTTTAACTTACACTTGCACTGGTGACAGACTACTTGGATATGTGTTTATTTAGCCAATGTGTACTGTGATCCTTATTTATCTCATTCCCTCCAGTAGAGCTCTTTTGAGTGTGTACCTTTAACCCCTAGTGGGTGTGGCTTCAGCATTTAAAAATTTAAGTTATCACCTTACATTTTTAACAAATACCCATTGACAGAGGTCATATATCAATACAATTGTGTTTGCTATCATGTATGCTTCAAGATAAAATTTTCCAGTACCTTGTATGTAACATGGTTTTGGAATTATTAATGCAAATATGAACAGGCAATATTTGACGCCTAGAGGAGCAGTAGGGTGTAACTGCAGAAATGCCTGGAGACGTTACTCGGCTGTAATGAGTTATTATATTACCCTGCAACACACAACTGCCATTGGTCAGACATATCCAAGTATGACTGCCACATAGTTTGCAACATGTTATAACATACTATTTCATAGCTAGACATGTTTTTCTGCATTTCACCATGATTGGTATGCATGCCCAGCCTGTTTGACAACTTTCCATTGACCATGTCATTTGTTGAGCCATCTGTGTAACCTATATAGATTTACTGTTATTTTCCAACCTTTGTCTGTCATGTGTTGTCATATTAGTTCTATGGGTATACCTGCTGTGATGTCATTATCATCCTATTTCCCTATTGTTACCTGTACTTCTATTCTTACAAAAAAAAAAACTGTGGCCTATTCTCACCCCCCCCCTCAAAAAAAATGCCCATGCCTCTCTGACTTTCCCTTAGATTTTTCTATTCCAACATACCTCTTGTATGTCCCTTTTTTTACCAACACCCAACATCTGCTTTTCTATCTCCCAGTTTCTTTGGGTGCATGTGTTACCTGTGTACCCCCCACATGTCCTGCACCCATTGTTAGTTAATGTTAGCTGCGACAATGTGGCCATGATTGCCCTTCCCCATCATTAATTTCTTTATTAGAAAATTTAAGGATTCAGATGGAATCTATACATGATAAATAGCCTATTTTAATAATAACTGATGTACTGAGACATTCCTTAGTTGTGTGTAAGCTTACTAGAGAGATTCTGTTATAGATATGAATTTATGAATGTCAAGCTGCTTAGATTGTGCGATTCTTTCTGTAACTTTAATGTACAGCACACTTTGACAGTGATTTTTCATTGCTTTCCTGCGAGCACTATACAGTGCGCCATTACTACTGAGATACTGCATTGTGCACAGAGACATTCTGAGTTCACTGTGGCACATTTACATATTATATTGTTTTTCACAACTTTGCCACTAGTAGTGGTGAAGTGCACCAGATTCTGTGAACTTTACGGAATCTGGCCCCTAGTGTTTTCAGTGTTTTTTATACAATACAATCACACCAGAATAATGTTCACTTTCTAAGTTACATATTATATTTCTACTCCACAATTGTTCTGTTTGCAGTCTTTCTTCACTTGTCTGGAGTCTTACATCCTCTAAAAGAATAACATCCACATCACATTTAGCACACATTTCCAATATCCCCTGGAACACACATGTAATATTGGTCACACAGATCCAGGCATGATTCCACAGTGTTTGCAACATGCCATAGCATGATAGTGCATAGGTAGGTATGTTTTTCTGCATTTCACCATGACTGGTATGCATTCCCACTCTGTTTGTCAACTTTCCATTGCCCATATTGTGCAGTGTGCTGTCTGTGTAACTTACATGTCCTTACTGTTTTTTCACCCTTTGTATGTCTTGTGTTGTGCAATTTGTTCTATGGATATATCTGCTGTAATGGCCTTCACCTCCTCATTTCCTGTTTAACTTTCCTTTATTCTTAAAAATAGGGGGCCTACCCCCAAAAACATTGCCCATGCCCTTCTGACTTTCCCCTCAGATTTTCCAGTTCCTACATCCCTCTTGTGTGTACCTCTTCTTCATCCATACCCATTTTCTTTTCTACCTCCCACTTTCCTTAGGTGTGTGTGTGTTTTGTGATCCCCACACAAGTCCCGAATGCATTCTTAGCAACTGTTAGCTATGGAGATGTGGACATAATTGCCCTTCTCCTTTATTTATTTTTTTATTTTTTTATTAAAGAATAGTCAAAGGTGATATATTTTAATGGCATATGTTTTATATAGATATTGATGTAAAGCGTGATGTCAATATATATATATATATATATATATATATATATATATATATATATATATATATATACATATATATTTATATCTATATATATATATATATATATATATATATATATATATATATATATATATATATATATTTAGTTCCCCTTCACAAGATCAAATGGATGGAAGCTCGAAATTCATATCTAGAGACCAGAATCTCGAACTTCCATTCACTCAAAATTGTGAATGGGAGCCTTAGGTTTAAAAAAATAAAAAGTTAACTTACCTTATTGCAGGGGGCCAGGTCCCCTGTACCCTAGCAGTTTAAATGTGAATGTTCTGTGACCGCACTATAGCGGAGGAATGGTTAATCTTCCGTTTTGTGCTTACGCGTATAGTGTGGAATGGGAGATTTCCCTTTCCTTCACTATAGTGTGATTTCAGAGTAGGTATATTTAACTAGAGGGGGTTTGGGGGTGCAGGGGGTGAAGCCCCCCTGTGAAAACATTTGAAAGGTGTTCATTTTTTTTTTGTCCCTTTCATATGTTGGAGTTTCTCTAAATTTGAGATTCTGGTTTTGAGTTGATGACTTTCGAGTTTAGAGAAATTCAATTATATGAAGGGGAACCAAAGATATATACATATATATAAAAATATATATATATAGCTATATATATATGTATCTATATATATATATATATATATATATATATATATATATATATATATATATATATATATATGGTTCTACCTGACATAGCCCAAACCACACAACACCGACAACCACATCACCGACACCACATATTCGACAGTCCATAAACACGAAACCACACATAACCGACAACGAAATAACCGACGGTACACAAACACGAAACTCCATACACTGCACACACCACAATAACAATTATTAAAAACAAAACACATCCCCATTCCACAAACCACTCACACAACACAAGCACACCAAAATCCTTACAAGCCCACACTAAACCTTACCCTAACCTAAGGTCCCCTAACCCTAACTCACTTAACCCACCTAACCCTAACTCACTTAACCCACCCCTATCGCTCCTAACCCTAACTCACTTAACCCACCCTATCCCCACAGACCGTCAATCTCCACACTTACCTGCCTCGCAAGACAAACGCCCGTCACTACCGCGATACCACAGCCTTTCCCCATGTCGGCATCCTCGGCGTTGGTGTTGTCATCCGTCCGTCGGTCTTCTGCATTGTCGATACCCTGCAACCCGCCATTCGCCGGTCTTCTGGTCTTCTGCGCTTCGTTCGAAGGGGTCTTCAATTCCTTCTGCTTCGTCTTCTAGCGCTCCGCGGCCGTCAGGTAGAACCATATATATATATATATGTATAAGTGGATGACATATGGAAATATCTGTAGTTGTCTGAGATGTTTCTGTGTCTATTCCTGTAAATTTATTTTACTAATGCCATGCAGATTACATTGAGATACTTGGCATTTTAACTTTTTTTTTTGTTATCATAATGGAGTTAGTTCCATACTATAGTTTTTCTTAAACTTACTGTACAGTTTTTGTTATGTTTCTATACAACTATCAGAATTCTTAAATTGTGATAATTGTTCTTTAACTTTGGTACTGTACAACATGATTGGGCAAACATTTCTTATTAATTATAGGTTACTTATGCATTTCCATAGTGTGCCATTGTAACTACAATGCTCCATTCTGCACTGAGCTATTCTGATTTTTTTGTAGTGCATTAACATATTTCTGCATGTTTTGTGGGCTTTATGGAAATTGGCTTAATATTATTAAGTAAATCGGTGAGAAACTTTACCAGGAGAAATGATTAAAGCCATTAAAATAAGGAAAAAGTGGTGTACCAAGATGGTAGAGTGTTAGGATTTCCTATGGAGACTGGTAATAAATAAATTACCAGAAAAGGGGAATGAGTCCTATAAAAAGAAACTTGCAAGAGCATGGGCAGGATTCACGAAGCCTCTGTGTAAGAATTATAACTCTTACACGGAGGCTGCAGTTAAACGGAGTGATGTCAGCATGCTCTATATATTCATGAGAGCATGCTGAATCACACCTAAGGCTAACACGGTACGTGGAAGACAATAGGGGCCGTGTCCGTAGGCTGAGCCCTGCAAGCGGACATGCCCCCAGAAGAGTAAAAGTGCCCAAAGTAAACACCCATGACAGAGGCCATGGAAATGTGAATAAACACAATACAACACATGCCCCCACAGACTATGAACATAAAATATATAAATGAACATGTTATATATTTTTTTTAAATCGTAAAGATGTTTGCCCGTGAGTGCGCTCGTTTGCGTGGGCGTGCCCGTAGCTTAGCTACAGTTAGCAGTCAGTGGAAAAGCATATAAGAACTAAATATGCAAAGTAATCCAAGAAGCAATAGCGTAGCGGTAGAGACGTCGGCTAAAGAGCAGGCATCCATGGTTTGAGCCCCAACATCATCAATTTCTTTTTTTAGTAAAATAAGCACAAAACAAGTCCCTGACATTTATGTACACATGTAAAATCATATTTTATGTAAAATGTAATGAAATAGTCCATTTATTTTGAAGAAATGTGAGATAACAAAACAAGAAAAAATGTGAGATGTGCCTATAGCTGAGCTACAGTTTAACAAGGTGAGTGCATCTGCACGTAGCTGAGCAATGGTTTAACAGGTGCAAAATAAGTGCCCGTAGCTGAGCAGTGGGTTAACACACTGAAACTGTGTGCCACTAGCTGAGCTGAGCATAATATGCGTGCTAACAGCCAAATGAGGCGTAACCCAGCGTACCCCATTTGCACGGAGCTGCACACCGCGCTAACAAGCTAACCGGCAGGCAACGTTGAGCAAGCTGTAACAAAACTGCCTTTACACAGACACACCCCCTGGCCTGTGTAGACAGTCATGAAATATAAAAAGCAGTGGCCAGGTTCGAACCTAGGATACCATGCACCATAGTCAAGGTACTGAACCACTAAGCCATGACAGCTGTACTTAAAAATGCAGTAATAGCAAATATATAGGAATGAATAGAAAGTGGAGCATGACAAAGCAGGTTTTGTGAAGTTGATACAATTCCAAAATGGCCAATCACAGATAAGTGCGGGAAAAACGGCATTTATAAGCCCCATAGGCGGGAATATACAGCATAAACGATTGTAGAACTGACTTGCAGCCAGAATGACAGGAGTAGGTGAGGGTAGTTGCTTTCGAGCACAGAGGTGGGGCATTGAGGAGTCCAGATACATGGTCTGGCTCCTAGTCCACAGTCATGAGGCCCAACTCATGCAGGGCCAGGTCCTGTGGGGAGCATATAGGGCTGAGGCGTGGGACCTGTTGGCTCATGATCTCACCAGTGACACAGGGATTCCAAGGACTGGTGAGCAGGTCCGTCACCACCATGCGGACCTGAAGAGACGCAAGCAGGACCAATTGAACCTTTGGATCCAGGAGGCCTGGCAAATGCCCAATGCCCCACTACTGAGTAAGTTACATTTAATTATGTATGTAAGAAATTAAATTAGCTGATATTATGGAGATGCGTATTCCAATATTACTTCATTTATATTACAGCTGCAGGTGTCTGTTCTGCAAACCGCAGAGCCTATGGCGATAGGCTGGTGAGGTTGCGCCACCAGGCAGGTCAGTAATCCACTCCCAGTAACTGTAAAGAAATATAAAAGTATGACAGTTAGCAAAAGAGTGCAGTGTAGTCACTAAGTAATAAAATGAGCAAGTAACAGTGTAAAAGTGTTTGCAAGTATTGCTTGATTACAAAAGTGTGTTGCAGTCTGTAATCCAAACAGAAAAATGAAAATGTCTGACATAAAGTCTGAAATAAAGATGCCCCACCTGTAATATAATAGTACACAACCTGCAGCAGGCTGAAAAGTACAGCTGCAGAAGATGAGCAAATCACATGTGTGAAATATTTGAAATACTGAAACATGACAGAAGTGAGACTGCTGGAAAGGATTGTAATAACTACAGGTAAAACATGTCAATAAAGCCTAGAAGTAAGTACCATCCTGAATAGTAGAATGAAAACAAGTGAGAGAGTGTGAGAAAGAGTTATAAATCCACCGATAAAGTAGTAAGAACCCCTGAATAAAGTATACTGCAGTCAGTACAGAAAGAAATGAATGTGACAAGTAGAACCAAACTGCGAAATGTGTTCAAAGTGTTGCTGCAGCTGGAATGTTTATCCCAAAATCTGGATATGTTGCTCTCAGTCTGCAATATGCAGATAGTATGATTGTCTGAAATATCATCACCTTTTGGGGGGGAGAGGGGGGTGAAGTTTGCACTGAACCTGTCTGCCAGTATGTTGGCAATGTCTGTGGGTTCAGTGATTTTTGTATCATTTTGGACTAATTCTGAGCATATCTGGGAGTTTCCACCCAGGTTTCTAACATAGCTGAAGAAGGCCTTATGATTGTCTTTTGAATCTATGGCAATTTTTCTCTCAAAGTTGGCCTTGGATGATTTTATGAGAGCTCGTATTTTGTTACTAATAATGATCAAAGGTGTCTTCTCTTTTATGGATTTTGCTCTATCATGTAACAGCTTTCTCCTCTTATTGTAAAGTTTGTTTATGGCTGGGGTCCACCAGACTGGATGTTTGCCCTTTGTGGAAAGAGTCTTGGTTTTATTTGGGATTGCCTGATCCATGCAGTCCCGGAGGTGTTCATAGAAGGCATTTGTAAGGGCTTCCGCAGCTTGGGTTGTGGTTTCCACTGGCTCGGGGGCCTTGAAGGATACCACACCAGTCTTGAGTAGTGTGAAGTTTGCTTTAGAGAAGTTCTTCACTGTGGTCTTTTTTGTTTGGGGTGGGGGCGGGATGTGGATTTCCAGTGAGATTAGTTTATGATCAGATCTCACCAATGAGGGATATACTTCCGGTGTGGAGCATTTTGTCCCCATGTTTGTGATGATGAGATCTAGTATATTTTCTCCTCTTGTGGGAACGGTGACTAGTTGTTCCATGGCATTTGAATTTATGAACTCCAGGAACCTTTGGGCTAGAAAGTTTGGGCTTGAGTAATGTTCCCAGTCTATATTTGGGTAGTTGAAGTCACCCAATATAATGGTGTTTGGAGATACATTTATACCCTCCAGTGTCTTCAGGAAGGCTGTGTGGGGTTCCTGAGTTTGAGAGGGTGGCCTGTAGCATGCTACAAATTGTAGAGCAGTTTTGCCTATGGTTAATTGCACCTGGATGGTTTCCGATGCTTCATGCGTTGCCACCAACCTGGAGGTGTGGGTATCCTTGATGAATATGGATACACCCCCTCCTTTTGTGGTGTGGTCTGGGTTTTGGGGCCGAACGCATGATATGAGGTAAAACCTGATAGTGCCGGGGTGCTCTCAGGAGCCTTGAACCAGGTTTCAGTCACAGCACAGACATCGATGCTCTCCATACTGAGAAGGGCCTCGAGTGCATGCATTTTGAGATTTAGACTTCTGGCATTGAGCAGCATTACCCTTAGTTTCTTCCAATTTTTGTTTTCTAGGGTGGTAGGTTTAGAATTTGAGCCTTGCCTAAAAAAGGCACTATGGGGGTGGCAAGAGCCTTAGCCAATATCCGGAATCCCAGGGGTGACAGGTGCAAGCCATCCCTTGCGAAGCAGCGTGGCTTGTCAAGCATGTCATCCCAGGCAGACAGACACTGGATCCCCTTTGAATGACACCAGAAATTAAGCCAATTGTTAAAGCTGATCATCTTGTCTCTATGTTGTGGCATCATTCTTGGTGAAGGAAAGATGCTGCTCAGGGTCAGGGTCATACCTGCCTGGGCTACATAATCAGAGAGCTCCTCTATGTCTCTTTTCATGTAGTCCAGGGAGGTACATCTCAGGTCGTTCACACCAACATGGACAATGACTGTGTCATATTTGTACTTGCTGTGGAGTGACCTGAGTGCTTGTGTTATGTGGCGGATTCTAGCGCCCGATAGGCAGCTTACTGTGACCCTCTACTTGTTCAGCCTGTTGAGTGGGACGTCAGTGTGTCTGACTATGGAGTCACCTATGACAAGTATGTTTGGTGTTGTATTTGGCCTTAAGGGCTGTGACTGCTTTGCACACTGATTTTGTGTTTTATGTGTTGCCTGTGGTGTGCCATGAGGTGGCGGTTGCTTGGGTGTCTGCTTTGGAGGCCTCTGCTGTTTAGGTAAATTTTTGCTCGGAGCCTCCGAGTATGTCTTTGTGTGTTTATGTGTTTGATTTATTGTTGTGATAGCTTTATGTGAGACTGGTTTTGTGGTGTGTGTAGTTGCCTTCTCCTCCTGTCTGGTCTTGCCAGTCCTGAGTTGAGAGAGCTCAGCCTCCAGTTTGGCTAAATAGCTGTATCTCTCGCAAGTATTTGTGTTATGTGGGAGGAGGAGAGGGTTGTCTGTGTATATAAGGCAATTGTAACATTGCCTCAATATTCCCAGATTCACCAACTGGACAGGAGAGGACGCCAGCATCTGGCCCTTCGACATGCTAGAGAAATTAAGAAGTTTGGGGTGTAACTGAATGAGAGAGGACTTAGTAAGGAAGTGGGTACTCCTGGGGGGGGGGGTTCGCTAGTGAGGGACTTTGTGTAATACAGAAGTGCTAAGCCTGAAAAGAAGATGCTTTTAAGACAAGTGCTGAGCTTTTTTTTTGGAGGAGAAAAAAAAAAAAGCTTTTAGGAACAAGTGCTGCGCTTTTTAGTTAAGGGATATACTGTTTAGATTACTAGTAGAGCAGTTCTAAGGGAAAAAATGAAGAACAGACTTTATGGAGCCAGAAAAAGTTTAACCTTGTTAAACCGATGCTGCCCCATGCTGCTGTAGTGGCAACTCCCTTCATCAATTGCTAAAGCACGCTAAAGCGTGCTTGATAGCAGGGGCTGGAAAGAGCCAGGAATTGACCCAATACGGCCAATAAAACTACAGTTTCAAGTCAGTAACCACTCCCATGGGGGGCAGGGGAGCTGCTCAATGTTTTTCACTGCCACTGATTAACAGAGAGACTTTCCTTTAGCCCAAGAAAAATGGCCTCACAGAAACTTACAAACAGTTCAGGAACAGCAAGCCTGTAACTGAACTTTTTTAAATCTCAGAAAAGTGGGAAAAAAGCAAGATTTTTTTTTGTTTTTTTTTCAGAGATAGCAGAGGTTCACAAGTAATATCAAGTTATAACAGTGCAGTAAATGACCCCACACAAGAGTGCTAGGTCAAAGACAGAAAATATGCAAGTTTTGAGAAAAAAAGATTTTAAAATTAAGTGCAAACAGGAAATTCAGTAAACAGCTTTTGGTTGTGCTCTAAATGCAGCTACTAATGCAGAAATCAAGTTTAACAAGCCAGAAAATGCTCAAACTAGGCAACTATGCAGAAAAACTTAGCAAATAAACAGAGAAAAAATACTTAAAATTTCAAAAGTGGCTCCCTTCTTCTCTCAGCGTTTTCTCCTTGCAAAAGCTTTCGACACAATACCCCACTCGGGTATTATAGAGAAACTTACCAGCTTAAATGTAAACCCATATGTCACAAGATGGGTTGCAAACTAGCTAAAGGACAGAACCCACAGGGTTAGAGTAGCTGGCGCCATGTCAGACTCCAAGCCGGTCACAAGTGGTGTCCCACAGGGCTCAGTCCTTGGCCCCCTGTTGTTCGCCATCTACTTCTCAGAAGTACAGGCTAACATAGGAGGACTATGGCTGACAAAGTTTGCAGATGACTGCAAACTGGGAGACATAGTGGAAAGTACATCAGACACAGATATCCTTCAGAGGGGTCTCACGGAAACTGATAGCTGGTGCCAGAGCCATGGCCTGAAGTTAAATGCCAAAAAATGTATAGTCATACCCTTCGGGAAAAACAAGTAAAAAACAAAATAAAGTGCGGGAGCAAGTCCAAGCCACACCACAAATCCACAAATGAATAATAAACGCTGGTGTTTAACGCTAATTTATTTTCAGTAAAAATGCGTTTTCGCCGCTGAAAAAGCCAGCAGCTTCCTCAGAACAAATACAAAGTATCAACTGCCAAACCATTTAAATATAGACAGGAAATGTATAAATTCTCGTCATTTCCTGTTCTGGCGTAAATACTCTGAAAGCAAACAGAAACATACAATAAGTTATCAGTTAATACATACTAGTTAATGAAAATTAAAAATTAATTAATAAAAATATTAACCAAATTTTAGATCAAAGAAAAATTCAATGAAAATGTATACCAATAGTGCCTAGTGCGTGGTGGTAAAGCACTTAAAATTCTAATCGTATTAAATACAAATTTATGGACACATTAAATGTCAAAATGCAAAATTTATAAATTTGCAATAATATTTGTAATAAAATTTATTAAAATGTATTGCATTATATAACAATATCAATTTCAAAAATGATAAATATCAAAAGAAATTTATGTATCACCATGTTAAAAAGCCATATCATGAAATAACATTGAAAATGTGCATTATATAGCATAAAGTACACTCTTTTAAATATACCTATCTCATGTAACTTTTCATCCTAAGAACAGCGGAAATATTACAATTCTCATTCAGGCCGGGTAAATTGAAGGCATCTAATCTAATTTGCCATTCCAATTCCCGTAACTCCAACATGAGAGAAAGGGGGCCACCTCTCACACTAGGTGACATTCGGTCAATACCCATGAACAAAAATTTATGGTCTGGGTTATTTAATGTATGTTTGGCAAGGGCGTTGTCAATCTTGCTATTCCTAATAGCGTAAACATGTTGATAGACTCGTTCTTTCAACTTCCGATCCGTCTTACCAACATAAAATGCTTGACATTGTTGGCAAAACGCAATATACACAACTGATTTTGTCTCACAGTTAATTCTGTGGTAAATGTGATATTTCCTCCCTTTCAAACAGAAACTTTCACCCTGTTTTAAAAATGTACACCAATTACACGCCCCACACACTATTGTCCCCTTGTTTTTGTTAAACTGG
The DNA here is from genome assembly GCF_019279795.1 of Protopterus annectens. NCBI lineage: Eukaryota > Metazoa > Chordata > Ceratodontiformes > Protopteridae > Protopterus > Protopterus annectens. The sequence goes on along the minus strand of NC_056730.1, from coordinate 831,764,577 downwards.
TCAATGTATGGTCTCCTTTGTAACAATTCTTTTAAGTTTTGTCCTCTCCTATATATAACTTTTGGGCATACTCCCAATTTCTCTACGAGAAAAGTGTCGTTACTAATGAAGTGACAATTTTTAAAGATGGTTTCACATACCATTTTTGAATCAACACTAAAGGTAGTGATAAAACTGGTGGAGTAATCGACACCTACTCTCGCTACATTGTCCCAAGGTGTTGGACTCACTGTCAAAGGTCCATTTGCACAATTAAATGGGCTCCCATTTTGAATTCCTTGACTAACTTTCACATCAAGTAAAGGTTTGTAAAAAACAGTGGATCGTTTAAACCTTACCTCTTCAATGATACTGTCAATGAGGGTACCAGGGTAATCTCTGTTAAGGAAGAGATCCCTCAAGAAACAACACTCTTGATTAAAAGAGTCAATCGTATTGCACATACGTACAGCCCTCACTACCTGTCCCTTCACAATAGATCTTTTCTGTCTTAGTGGGTGTGAACTAGCAAAGTGGAGGAGAGAATTGCAATAGGTGGGTTTTCTGTGTACAGAAGATAGATAACATTTACTAATACTGTCCTTGATTAAATTAACATCAAGGTAATTAATTTCATGGACAGAAAATTGGTGTGTAAATCTAAGGAAACTTGTTGTCTTGTTCATATATTGCAACAAAATTTCCGCATCAGTATCAACCCCATGAAATAAAATAAAAATGTCGTCAAGGAAACGCGTATAGAAATGAATTTTATCTTTAAATTCAACATTGTTCAACAAATATCTGTTTTCCCAAAAGGACATGAAAAAGTTTGCCACGCTTCCAGAGGGGAGCCCATGGCCACCCCTTGTTTTTGGAGATAAAATTTATTATCAAAGATGAAGAAATTGGATCCAAGAACAACATCCAAAAGTTCTGTTATGATGTCAATTTCATTTTGGATAACTTCCATTTCCTGTAGTTTTAAACCAATCCATTCTATGGCTTCCTGATGAGGAATGGAAGTGTACAAATTGACAAAATCGATAGTAAGGAAGTTGTCACCTTCATCAAATGAAATATTATTTATATTATTGAGGAATGACCAGGAGTCCTTACAAATGACTGGGATATTTTTAATATACTTGCCCAATATGTAATCAATCAATCTAGCACAGGGGTATGTCATAGAGAGTCTTCCATCGACTAATGCTCTCATAGGTGGATTCCCAAGGTCCTTATGGATCTTGGGAATTCCGAACATGACCAGGGTCTTGGGAAAAGAGATATCCAAAAAATTATACATGTCAATATCTATCTTCCCTTCCAAAAACATATCACGTAAATACCCTTTAATTATGTTATAGGAAACATTCATTTCGTTTAAAGAAGAAGGGCTATATGCTGGCTATTAGAAATGTACAGCATATGTATTGGTATTCGAAGGTGTTAATAATATTTTCTTCACCCCACCCTATAACCACATATAATCCATTCCACGTGAAATTGGTATGTGCAATCACAATTAACACCCCTGGACATTTGTCCTGTTGGGTCATAAATATTTGCATGTACGTTGATGCATCTGCCCTGTTCATGCATCCAAACCTGATGGCCTGTTGCCATCAATCAACCCTGCATGTTGTTGGACTGTGTATTGCTGTTCAAATTATGCATGTGTTATGCTCGCTGTTCAATGGTGTGAATATCTGGGTGTTTGGTTAATGGGAATACTAATGCATGCTGTTACAACTAATTGCGAATGGTATTGTATGTTACTAACCCAAACTGTCATGACATAATGCAAAACATAGGACGACAGGGAAGGCGGGATCCAGCGGAACCACCTCTCCCACCTCAGCTGGTGAGTGCACCTGGCACTAGTGCCGAGTCTGGACCCTCCTCCGGTGGCCCTGTGCCACCTGCGGGTGGAAGCGCTGCAAGGGATGGGGCCCATCCCCCCTCTGCAAGCGTGGCCGGAGGAGAACCACCACTCACCCTCCGTAGCGTCTGGACTGTGGTGCGTAGGGAGATCCAGGACTCTGTTCTTGGGCCCCTATGCCAGCTTGAGGCACAGGTGGCACAACTTACGGGCATGCCTGTTGCCCGGCCTACACAGCCCCCAGCACAGCCCCGTCCTGGGCAGTGAAGGAACAGTGGCAACTGCCCATGGGTGGGGATATCAGTTCCACTGTTGCCATCTGTGGGCTCATCGGCTCTGGATATCCCAACCTCCGTTCCCGTCAAATGTGTAACCCCCCCCACACGTGTCATACACCGCCCCTGTATGCGTCTTGTTTGTCTTGTCTGTTGACCTACCCAACCTACCTCTCCAGCTATACTGACTTCCTTCACCTGACATACCACTCTCACCTGGAAAAAAAAAAAGGCACTCTGTACCCACAAAAAAATTATGCCCCATACATAGCTGCTCATTTCGCACACATGTCTGCTGGACATGGAAACTGTCAATTACAATTGGCTGTACAACAAGTATTATTGTTGTCCTTACACCTCTCTCAGGGGTGGAAGGTGTCAAATGTCACACCAAATTGCAAACATATGCACAGCTGTTGCTGATGAAGAAATGGGCAGCTATGGGCCTTACCTACATCCCTCCTGCAAAACCTGAGCTTGTTTCCCTACTGTCTTATCCTGTTTGTGACCCCTTTTACACCACTTTCCTGTCTCCCCATTTTCATTTCTTTCAAAGAAAATAGCGCGGGTGTGCGCAAGGGTACGCACATTTAAGCGGTTGTAAGCGGGTGTGCGCTTGTGTGTGCGGAGCTAAACGCCAGTGCGCATGCGGGAGCTCCGCACAAACCAGCGCTAACCTGGTTACAACTGCTTAAAAGTGCCTTAGTCACTCTGATTGACAGGTCCTGTAGTCAGTTCAAAAGCAAAATAAAATCCCACTGTTAGTCCCGAACCCAGGACCTTGGAAACACTAGTCTGCATGACTTACCAATAAGCCATGACTGTTATACAAGAGCATTGTGCTAAAATAAATATATCATGTAATAGTAGGAATGAATGCAAAGGGAATATAGGATGTGTAGTACACAAAGCATGTCATGTATATTTACTGTCAAATCTAGTGGATATCTATGATAGTAGTGTGTGAACAGAAACAGCCATGCTAGTTGGTATCTAGTAGGTAATAATGTCACTGTAGCACCTTGCAAGCCACACACATACTCACAGCAGGATAATCACTGCCCATAACCCACAACCTGTTACAGGAACACACCCAGACCAAGTAATAAAATATGTGGAGCAAAGGGCCAAAACCAGGGACACATTACAAATAATGTTACAACAAACTTAGACAGTTCAGAGAGTAACATGTTCTGCATTTTGTGGGATGTTTGGAAGGGTATGAAGTCTGAAACTTAAATGTTTGCCACTATATTCTGACTTGAGCCCAGAGTGATTTGCCAGAAAAAGCTGTGCATGAGATATTGACCAAAATATGAGGCAGAAATGTGGACAACCTGCAAATATTTGTACACATGACAGGTTTGACACCACCATATTTGAATAGTTAAGAGCCTAGACATAGCAACAGTGACTGAGTTACAGGAATGCCCCACAGACTCCATGTGAAATGTAAAAACAGAAGGCAGAAAGGTGTTACAACACATGCAATGGTAACTATGAAGTCCTGAAAGTATGCACCACTTGCATGGCAGAAAAAGTGTAGTAATACATATGCTCATGCTATCCTGCAGCATACCAGACAATGTAATGGGTGTACCCCACTGATATGTACCATTCCATGAGGCAGATAACAGATGCACCTGAGAGTGTCTGGGGCCTGCTCAGCAGCATACTCAAATACCCTAATAGATGTTAAGGCCCACACCATGGCCAAACCACACTGCATGCTGTAACACCCTAGCAGATATAGCAAGCATTCCAAGGTGTGAATGTACATGGAAAATAGGAAAGACACAGCAGCACACTACAGTCAGGACACCTAGCAGGCATACAAGTAGTGACTGTAAAGGGCAAATATTGAAGCCATAGCAACAAAGTGTAAGAGCCACTGCTATACACCAGTTACACCACATGTCCCACAGGAAAGCACACACACATTAACAGTAGTAGTAGTCATAGGTGTCAGTGTACACACAGAGTTAGTACAGAAAACTGGAGAAATGAATGGAGAAATGTTAATCTACAACACAGCTGGAAATATGAGAGAGATACCAACCTTTACACTCACAGAACATTGTCCACAGCATACCAGCATGGTCCCTGCCCTTAAAATCTGAAAGGGCTACGCCTATCTCACATACCTTTTTATAGCACTGTTCTGAAATCACAGTGAGAACTGCAATCAGTACCCAACTGGCTGCATGCAATTAGCAAATGCTGGCTAACAATTGGTGCAGAGGCCATCACATGGACATATGCAGATACCTACAAAAGCATGGTGTACTCCCAGTCCACACATGCAATACTTTCATTGCACCCTGAGGAGGAAGTGACAGACAGACAGAGAGAGAGAGACAGAGACAGAGACAGAGAAAAACAAAATTAAACATACACAAACAAAACTGGTCAGCAACAGCCATCTGAAAGCTGACAACTGGCAAGTGGAGCAGCAGGACACAAAACCAGATGGCAACACAAGCAGCTGTGGCAAACACAGGTAATGTAAAGTAATGCTATAAAGGTCTACATACTGTGAACCCTCCATATGTGTCATTGGTCTGTATCCATATGTATATGAAGATGTGCAAAGGGCAGGGGACATACAGCAACTATCAGTGAAGGCTGTACATACATTTGTATGTGAGAGCATCTATGTGCACATATCGATGTAGGTTGAATGTAGGTTGTAGTGCAATATACAAAGTAGGTTTCACAGTTTTGTATGTTTAGCAGTATGTTAGTGTGTGTATACAGTATGGTAAACAAACATGTTGATATAACTATCTATCGTATGGATACGTATGTATGTCAAAATATGTATGTATGCATATATATATATATATATATATATATATATATATATATATAATATGCATATATGTATACATACATAGAGAGAGATGTAGGAATACATAGACAGATGTAGATAGATAGAATATGTACAAACATATATATGTAATACACACATACAGATATAGATATATGTACATACATATACATAGACAGACAGATCTGACTATGTACAGGTATGACTGTATATGATGACATCAACACCCCCTGTCCAACCCCCTCTGTCACTCTCACCCCCCCTCTCTGCCACACACCCCTCTCTCCATATCTATAGCAATATATGTACATCAATATATATATGTGTATATGTATATACATATATATATATATATATATATATATATATATATATATATATATATATATATATATATATATACAGATATAGATATATCTATATACACACACATATATATATATATATATATATATATAGAGAGAGAGAGATGTATATATATTCTGAGTGAGACACATGTGTACAGATGTGTTGCAAGAGGTGCCTGGTGACAAAGGCATGGAGTGAACACCAGTGTCAAAACTGGAGTACCATACCCCATTTCAAATCACCAACACCAGTAACCACCAGATATGTGATTGGCTGCCCACCACTGCATGTGTCAGGGGTGAACAGGGTCATAAATGTGTACAATAGTGCCCCCAATGATATTCACAGTGACACACTATTCCTGGAATACCTGCACATGGTATGTGTCAGCAGACATGGTGTGTCAGCTATGGACATGTAGATCAGTGTACCCCTCCACACCACATAATGGCTGCCATGGTATGTACCTCACATGACAGCTACAGATATGGAGAAGGACACAGTGACATGTACAACACTGTGACAATGCACTCAAACACATTACCAATGCACAGTGACTGACAACACCATAGAGTACACACATACTACCCACATAGAGGTTAACACTCCTGGGTTTACATACTTAAGTCACACCCATGACAGATGTCCAACAACCATAGTAACACCTCACACCATCCACAACCTAAATGACTGCTGTGTGTCGTCCTTGCCACTGCAATAGAGAGCACATGTGGAGGTAAAGGTTCCTACCCACAGATAAGACATACCCTGCAATAAACCACACAGTGTTAAGAAGCAAGACTCCCCATGAGTACATGTCACACATACCCCTGCTGAATGTTAGTCAGATAGGTAATATGCCATATGAGTCACCCTGTGTAACTGTCTGACAGCAGCAGGTACCATCACACCACATGTGTCACAATGGTCAGGGTAGCAGAACAGTATGCTGCTGTAGTCCCAGGGGCAATAGCATATTGTATAGTATTGTATTGTAATGTATTGTATTGTGTTGCATTGTATTGGTATGTTGAGGTGCCTCCTTCATGGAGTGGAACCACTGCTGCTGTGCACCAGTGTACAGGTACATATTCTGTAGTCAGGCTAGTATTACATAGCACTTCTATATGTGTGTTTAGCTCCTGCCAGAGTTCATGTAGCATGCAACCGGGGATACCATCAGGCCCCATTCATGTTGTGTATTCTGCTTTCCTGAGGGCGGCTCTCACCTGGACATCTGTGATGACAGGGAGGTTACAGTCAGCTGAGATAACTATGTCTTATTTTGGGGGAGAGGGAGGGTTGACACCTGCACTGAACCTGTCTGCCACAATGTTGTCAATATATGTGGTTTCAGTGAATTATTTGTTGTTGTGTACTAACTATGAGCATAGTGGAGGGATTCTGACCAGGTTGCTAACATAACTGAAGAAGGCCTTGTGGTTATCTGTAGTGTCCCTCTTGATTTCCCTCTCAAAGTTGCCCATGGATGTTTGTATGAGGGAAAATAGATCCTTACTAGTGCTGCTCAGACATGCCTTCCCTTTATGGAATTATGCTCTGTCTTGCAGTAGCTTCCATCTTTTGTAATACAATCTGTCTATGGCTGGGGTCCACCAGACAGGATGCTGTCCCTTTGTGGAGAGTGTCTTGGCCATATATGGGACTGCATGATCCATGCATTCTCGGAGATGTCCGTAGAAAGCATTTGTGAAGGGGTCAGCATTGTGGGTTGTGTCTTCAACTGGCCCAGTGGGCGGAAAGGATACCATGTCACTGTTATAAAGTGTAAAGTTTGCATTTGCAATGTTATTCACTATAGTCGTTTGTGCTGGTGGTGGAGGTGGGATATGTATATCCAGGGCAATTAGTTTGTGGTCAGCTCACAGTAGTTGATAATGTAGCCCATACAGTACCTAGATACAAACCCCCAGAGTGAGGAGGTGCTCTGGACCTGAATCAGTGTTCTGACTGCTGGGGTTTGGTAGTATGTCGTATGGAGTATGCGAGGTACTGTTGCACAGTTGCTGGCTGAGCACTGATACCTGGCCATTTACATGTGTATCCCCCAATAGACAGACAGATGCTATATATGTGAGATATGTCGTATCATAACAGTCGAGTAGCATGTGTAGTATGTGTGCCAAATTCTGCTGACATATATTGCTGATATCAGGTTATTTCCTTTTTCAGGAACATGGCTCACCCGCGAAATCCTGCTTACTCCACAGCTGAAGATGAGGAGATACACCAGAGCCTGGTGTGGGATTATGCAATACTCTTTTCCCGCACCAGCCAGAATCAGCAGGAGAGGGATGCATTGTGGCAAGACCTGGTCCGTCGGGTAAATGACATAGGCACGCATAATAGGACATATGAGCAGGTACGACATCACTGCAGTGATTTAATCAGAAATGTCCATCAGTGTGCATCGGATATCCACAGGCAACAGGTCGCCACAGGTGGTGGGGTGGCTACACATTCCCCACTCACCAGACTGGAGGGACTACTCATGAGTGTAGTGGCTCCAGTACGCCAACAACAACAACAGCAGCAGACATGCATTATGATGGAGGCTGGAGCCATGCAGCAGCAAGACTATGAGCGTGCAGGTAATATGCAATATGTATAGTTGACTGTTGTGTACACTGGTAGTTAATGCATGTGTGAAGTGTGTCCTTGGTTTGTAGCTGTCATCATAGTATTTAATGTGCAAGTGTGATATCCTCAATATCAGCAGCTGACCTGTGAAAGGCAACTGTTGTACTATTGACCTGTATCATACTCAGTAACAATGGCACAGTCATGCCCACTGACATTAGTTTCCTCACTTCTGCAGGTTCCTCCGGTGTAACAGCAATGCAGCCTATCCATGCTGGTGAGTGTGTATTAACAATACCTTTAATAGTCTTGATAGTAATAGTAATATTAGGCTCACTTAGTAGTGCTCTGTGTATGCATGCAGGTGTGTCTGTGTGTTGATATCTCACATACTGAGTAGTGTACAACTGTGTGCATGTGTGCATTTGTACACCTGTGCATGTGTGCATGTGTGCATGTGTGCACATGTGCAAGTGTGCATGTGTGCACCTGTGCATGTGTGTATGTGTGCATGTGCACATGTGTGCACCTGTGCATGTCTGCATGTGTGCATGTGTGCAACTGTGCATGTGTGCATGTGTGCATGTGTGCACCTGTGCATGTGTGCATGTGTGCATGTCTGCATGTGTGCACCTGTGCATGTGTGCATGTGTGCACGTGTGCATGTGTGCATGTGCGCATGTGTGCACCTGTGCATGTGTGCACCTGTGCACATGTGCATGTGTGCACGTGTGCACCTGTGCATGTGTGCAAGTGTGCACCTGTGCATGTGTGCATGTGTGCACCTGTGCATGTGTGCATGTGTGCACATGTGCATGTCTGGACCTGTGCATGTGTGGATGTGTGCATCACTGGTAATATTGTGTAGACATTGTAAACTGTGTTTCCTGTTTCCCTCCCACAGGTTCTGGTGCTGCTCTGGTGTCATGCAGCAGGGAATCTGAAGCAGGTGCCATGGGTACTGATAATGATGACATCTGTGTAATGGCACAGGAAGGTATGCCAGGGTCCATCATTGGTCAGCCGATTGACAGTACACAGCTGTCAACCCCATCAATGTGCACAGTTATCCTGCCAATACACCCTTTGTCACCATTGTCCCTAGGTGATGGACAGCATACAGTGGGCATTGACCAGGGTAATGTGGTATCTGTGGCACATGCCTCCCCACACAGCAGCCATGGGCATGGGCCTGAGATGGTTCCACACAGACAGATGTCCAGGGGTTCTCATGGGAGCATCCGTGGGCGTACTGCCCCTGTCAGACATGCCCACAGAGGTCTTACAACCTCAGCTATGTTTCGGGCTGTCATGCAGGCACAGTCACGTATGGAACGGTACACCAGACAGGGTCTGAGGGAGCTGACAGCATGTCGCACAGCCATGACTGACAGTATGCGTGACATTGTGGCTGCCATCCGTAATTTCACCGATGTCACAGACAGACATTGTGGGGACATATTAGACCGGTTCCACAACTACATGTCCATGAGCCAGGGCGATGGTCGATGGTTGAGGCGTCGACGTGGGCGTATGCCAGCAACAGCAGCAGCTGGCAGTCGTCGCGGATGACAACAGGGCCACGGCCGCCCCCATAGTGCCAGCAGCAGCCCCAGCAATGCTGGGTCTGTGCTGTCATCAGACCGCCCCAGGAGACCACGTGCATGTGGCTCTGGCCAGGCCCGACAGGGATCTGTGTCCAGTCAATGAACACCTGCTTCTGATGACAGTACCCAGTCTGGGTTTGTACAGGATACGGTCCGTAGCACCCCTGCAAGGCACAGGTACCGTGTCCGTGGCCAGAGACACTGATCTGTATGACCTGGCAGGTACAGTCTGTGGCTGTCCACAAACATCAGTATATGGCAGCCATGAGGTGGAACTGTGTGCATCCATACACACATGCAAATTGACAACACCTAGGGCTACCGCATACATGCACACACTGCATCAACATTGCCCCACCTTGTACTGCTGTCCCTCACCAACACACATACACATACATGTCAATTGGTGGTATCAGTGGCTGACTCAGGCATACCAAGTTCACACCCTGTGCATATGATGAAACTGTTTCACCTCCTGCAATCTGTAACATCAGTGCAGGCACAGGTTAACATGTTGCTGATGCACAGGGTGACTACATAGACGTGTAGTAATAGTATCATGTTGTTAACAGTACTGTGTGCTGAAATAATTGTGGGTATATCACAGCATGCCTGATGCAGTAAGGGTATGATTGTCATGTACTGTTGTCTACACCCATGGTAAGTACCATAGTGTATCATCTGCACATGTTGGCATGCTGGTGGTAAGGATGTCAACAGAAGGCTACATACATTGGTAGCACAGGGGGATAAGGTAATGAAAGTATTAATATGCAATGATGGACATGTAAACTGCAAGTGACATGTTGCCCACACTGGACTCTGCAATGTGGATGTTTGAGGATGTTGATATGTGTGCAGTACTACACGACTGGTACAGGACACACAGGAGCACCCTAGTACTGCAAGCTCTCATCTCATACCATGCTAGACAGCCACAACACACAAAACCAACTGTCACAGGAGGGAGAGTCCCCATACATGTCTGGGATACTGTGGTGGCAGGCCAGGTAGCATACATCCTACTACGTATGGAACCACTGAATGAAGTCTCAGTGTCTGTTATTTGACATGTGTATTACTGCAGGTATGAGCACATGGGTTTCCATCCAGTTATTGTACATCCTGACGGTACATGGTCTGTACACTTGTGTGCGCTGAGACTGGACCCTAGCCATCTGACCTGTGTATTGCCATGTACATGTGCATAGTGCCTGCATATTTGCAGTGTTACCTACTGGAAGTGGTACAGCTTGTTTGTTGTACAATGGACTACATGCAGCCCTGCTTACTGTAGCTTTGTTTGCATGCATGTTTGCTTGCAATTACCCTGGAATACTGATCCCACCTGCAATGCATAGTTACAGAGCTTCTATGGACTCCTGGTGACATCTGCATAGCTTACTATATGTATGTCCATGTCTCACTTGACAGAACATCACTGTTTGTCCTGTTCACATGTACATTGCCTGGGACACATTGCATATGACTTACCTGGCATTTGTCCACGTGAGCAGTCATATATGCCACTGCTAACTAATCACAGGCACTACACCCTCACATACTCATCTTCTGTTGAACCACCTGCTTCGCTAGGGATGGCTTGCACCTGTCACCCCTGGGCTTTTGGATATTGGCAAAGGCTCTTGCTACCCCCATAGTGCCTTTGTTAGGCAAGGCTCAAATGACACACCCACCTTCATAGGTATCATAAGGGATAAGAAACTAAGAGTAATGCTACTCAATGCCAGAAGTCTAAACCTCAAGATGCATGCACTCGAAACTCTCCTTAGCATGGAGAACATCGATATCTGTGCAGTAACAGATACCTGGTTCAGGGCTACTGAGAGCACCCCAGCACTACCAGGTTATACCTCATACCATGCTTTTCAGCTCCAAAACTTGGACCGAACCACAAAAGGAGGGGGAGTATTGATATTCATCAAAGATACCCACACCTCCAGGTTGGTGGCAAAGCACCAAGCATCAGAGACTATCCATGTGCAACTAACAATGGGTAAAACTGCCTTCCAGGTTATAGCCTGCTACAGACCACCCTCCCAAACCCAAGAACCGCACTCGGCCTTCCTGAGAACAGTGGAAAATATGAAGGTCTCTCCAAACACCATTAAACTGGCCGACTTCAACTACCCAGACATAGACTGGGAGCATGACTCTAGCTCCAACACCCTAGCCCAAATATTCCTAGAATATATGAACTCAAATGCTATGGAACAACTTGTTACCACTCCCACAAGAAGGGAAAACATACTGGACCTGATCATCACCAACATGGGGACTCTATGCTCCAGACCAGAAGTGTATCCCTCACTGGTAAGATCAGACCATAAACTAATCTCACTGGATATTCACATCCAGACCCCACCCCCTGCCCAGAAAACCACAGTGAACAACTTCTCTAAAGCAAATTCACACTCCTCAAACTTGAGGTGGAAACCTTCAAAGCCCCTGGGCCTGTGGAAAATACGGACCAGACTGCAGATTCCTCTATAAACGCATTCTATGGACACCTTCAGGAATGCATGGATCATGCGATCCTGAATAAAACCAAGACCCAATCCTCCAAAGGCAGACGTCCTGTCTGGTGGACCCCAGCCATAAACAAACTATACAATAGAAGGAGGAAGCTACTAAATGATACAGCAAAATCCCAAAAAGGGAAGGCATCACCGATCAGTATTAGCAAAAAACTATGGGCACTCATAAGATTGTCTAAGGCCAGCTTCGAGAGAAATTTGCACAGGACACTAAGCATCATCACAAGGCTTTCTTTAGTTATGTTAGGAACCTGGGTGGTAATTCCCAGATATGCTCAGAGGTAGTCCAAAATGTCAGTAGAAACACCAAACCCACAGACATTGCCAACATCCTAGCTGACAGGTTCAGCGCAAACTTCTCCCCCCCACTCCACACCGAAAGGGCAAATATTTATCCCAGCAGAGTGCTGCCCCCCTGACATCTCAGATGCCCAGGTAAGAGCCACCCTCTCCAAAGCAATACACACTGCATCAATGGGACCAGACAGTGTCCCGGGCTGTGTCCTACATGAACTCCAAGAAGAGCTACACCCAAACATAAAACTACTGTTCAATCCCAGCCTTACAACAGGATATGTGGCCAAAGAGTGGCGTACAGCAACAGTGGTCCCTCTACAGAAAGGTGGTGCCTCAACGGATCCTGGACACTATCGCCCCATAAGCCTGACTAGCTTGGTCTGCAAAGCTATGGAAAGGATCATCATGGACCTCATAAATAAAGATATTGGGGACCTACAGACACTGGATCATACCCAGTTTGGCTTTGTTAAGGGCAGATCCTGCCTCTGAAACCTGGTTGATTTCTTTGAAACAGTCACCAAGGCCATTGACGAGGGGAAGGTGGTCCACACAGCCTACCTGGACCTCACAAAAGCCTTCGCTATAGTACCCCACTCGGGCATTCTAGAGAAGCTCACCAGCTTAAATATAAACCCCTATGTCACTAGATGGATTGCACACTGGCTCAAGGGCAGAACCCACATGGTTAGAATTGCTGGAGCCATACCAGACTCCAAACCAGTTACAAGTGGTGTCCCACAAGGCTCAGTCCTGGGACCTCTCTTGTTCGGTATATATTTATCGGAGGTACAGGCCAACATGGAAGGACTGTGGCAGACCAAATTCGCAGATGACTGCAAACTGGCCGCCATAATCGACTCTCCAGCTTACACAAGCATCCTCCAAAAGGGCCTCATAGAAACAGACAACTTGTGCCAGAGCCATGGCCTCAAGCTGAATGCCAAAAAGTGTATAGTCATCCCCTTTGGCAAAAACAAAGTGCCCACAAAGTACCACATAGGTGGTAATCCATTAAGTACAGAAGAAGTAATTAGGGACCTGGGGACCCAAGTTGATAGCAATCTCTCATTTGACAACCACGTGGCCAAAGTGGTTAGAAAAACATTTTATATAGCCCACCTCATCATGAAGGGATTCACATCTAGATCAGGGGAGGACATCATGCCTCTTTACTCATCCGTCATCAGACCCATAATTGAGTACAATGCCCCTGTTGGGATGTACCTTACCAGACACCTGCAGCAACTGGAAAGACCCCAAAAGTACCTCACCAAGAGGATCAAAGGGCTCAAACAGATGCCATATGCTGACCGGTTAAAGAAACTCCAGCTCTACTCAGTGGCATACCGCCTGTTCAGAGGCGATCTGTGCCTGATGTATAAAGCCATGTCAAACCGGGAATTAATGGGCATGCTGCACCTCAGAATATCCAAATCCCATCGAGCTACATGCTCAAGGGACTTGAACCTCAGCACTGAATTAAATAGGACATGCTGGAGGGACAGATTCATAACCCAGAGGCTCCCTTCGCTCTGGAATAAAATCCCAGTCCAGGTCAGGCAGAGTCCCTCATTGACTCTCTTCAAGAGGAATCTTGATGAGTGGATGGGACATCGTAGGTTTACCATGGGTATCACTTCTGTGTCACTGTTAGACAGAGGCACAGTATACTAACCTCGAAAAAGGGCATAGCATGATAGATTTACAATGGATGGCGACAGCCAAACACATTCTGGCTAGGTTTATAAATGCCCTAGGGCAGATAGCCTAGTATGAACCTATGAACCTATGTACCTTGTACCCCATTGGCCCTATGTGCTGTTAATCACCATGGCAATCACAATACTATGGTAGCATGTGCAAAGGTCAGTTGTCAGTCACCTCTATGGTACAGTTGTGGAATATGTGGGTCATGTGGCAATGTCACAGCTGCCACATGTACACAGTCAACCCTCTCCCCTACACATGGACGTACAACACATGTATGAGATGGAACCACATAGCCAAACTGGGGACTAAGCACTCTGAACACAGTACTGGCATAACCTGTCAGGTGGCATGAAATACTACAGTGACTACAATACCAGTCTGATGTAGACCTACACTGACAGCAATACAAGCACGTGAACACACTGGGCCATTTGTGGAGCCTAAGAATAGCATCCTGCCTGAGCGGCAGACACCTCTGCAGCCGACATACAGGCATACGTTATGCCAGAACACATCACGCATAACACATAGCACACAAATCCTGTGTGCCAAACAGTCACAGCCTGTACGGCTAGACAACACACCTGCTACAGTTGTGTTAGGTACCTTTATTGTCCGGTACAGTGAGGTCACACTCACCAGGCTGGACAAGGTGAAGGTCACAGTGATATGCCCGTGGGGCACTATTGTCCACCACATAACACAAGCATACAGGTCAGTCAGAGGCATGGACGCATATGACTCAGTCATTGTCCATGCCACTATAGCTGACCTGTGATGTACCTCCCTGGACTACATGATAGGGAACATGGAAGGGCTCTCTGAGTATGTGGCACAGGCTGGTATGACCCTGACCTTGGTTGGCATCTTACCCTCACCAGGAATGCTGACATATTACTGAATGCTGATGAATTACTGTAGCTACAACACCCTAGCTGAAAGGTTCCTAGCATGTAGTCACTGCATTGCTATGGAACAACTTGTTACCACTCCCACAACAGGTGAAAACATGCAGCACCTGTTCATCAACAACATGTAGACTATATGCCCCAGACCAGATGTGTATCCCTCGCTGCTAGGTTGATACCATCTACATATCACACTGTATATACACATACCACATGCAGCACCCACACAGAAGACCACAGTCATAATGTTATCCAGTGCAAATACTATGTATTCACATGTGGCAGGCGTCAGACATGGTAACTATTGAAGGTCACAGGTACATATGTGTATTTGGCACACACATACATCATCTGTGTCCATTGCCATTACTGGTTTAATCGATGTCATGCATTATTGTGAACAACAACCCACACACATGGGCATTCTGTGTGACAAAAACACACGTGGCATGTCCAGAATCCAATGCCATAACTAACTGTGCTATGACAGTAGTGAGAGACGCAGTAGCAGAGAGTGCTATTTGCATTACTGGGAGATTTGCCCTCTTCCGCTGTACTTGTAGGGTACTGACATCATCTCTGTGTAGAGATTGGAATATGCAGCAGCTGGTGTGTTGTACTGGTTGGCAAAAGGGTCAGTTCTCTCACACATGTAATTGCACTCACACTACTTTCACTTTCTCCCACTTGCTATTTGCAGGATTCAAACACCTACTTAACTATGTTATGACACTCGAGACAGATGCATTAGCAGAGCATGCTATTTACATCACTGCCTTACTTTTAGGGTGCTGACATCATCAGTGTTTAGAAAGGGGAATGTGCATCCTGTAGTGTGTTCTCCTAGTTGCCAAAAGGGACATTTCTTTTATACAGACTTGCACACACTCTAACCCCCTCCACACACACTTAGCAGGATTCAAACCCCTACCTAATTATGTTATGACACTTGAGACGGGCCCATTAGCAGAGCGCACTATTCGCCTTACTGGGAGGTTGCCCTTCTCCTGCTGTACTTATAGGGTGCTGACATCATCAGTGTTTAGAAAGGGGAATGTGCATCCTGTAGTATGTTCTCCTAGTTGCCAAAAGGGACATTTCTTTCATACAGACTTGCACACACACTAACCCCCTCCACACACACTGAGCATTAACAGGATTCCAACCCCTACCTAACTATGTTATGACACTCGAGACGGACGCATTAGCAGAGCACACTATTTGCATTATTGGGAGGTTTCTCTTCTCCTGCTGTACTTATAGGGTGCTGACATCATCAGTGTTTAGAAAGGGGAATGTGCATCCTGTAGTGAGTTTTCCCAGTTGCCAAAAGGGACATTTCCCCCACACAGACTTGCACACACACCAACCCCACTAACCCACCCCCACCCTCAGGCAAGTTTGTCACTGCAAACAAACTGTATTTATCAAAAGCAGACTTTACACTTGTGAAGACTGGGGTTGAAGACTTCAAAGGACCCATGCTGGGGGAGTATACAGGCCACTCTGCATAATCCTTGACAATTGCATTCTATGAGCCTGTGGAAGGTTTGCATTGATCATGCTATCCCAAATATACCCATGACTGCTCCACAGCAGGACACCTGTCAGATGTACACCAGCCATATATGAGCTGTCCAACAGACAGAGTGAGCTAATACATTGCAGAACAGTAGCCCACAGAGGGAGGACATCTCTGAACAGTACCGGCACGACACTTCAATCCCTCATAATCATCACGACACAGTGTTGACAGTGAAATTGTCCAGACAATGCAGATAAGGCTCCCCTCAGTCTGTTATTGACGCCCACTTACTGTTAGAGGTCCTCAGCAACCCTCTTCCAGCACACACCAACAACATGGCTGTGGCTTATCAAATTCAAACCCTAGGATCTCCACTGTGTCCCTGCTTGACAGAGGCACAGCACACTAGCCTCACACTGTGCCTCATGTGACCTACTTTACAGTGGCACAGTAGCCTACTGTACTGGGGAGGCAGACACCAAGCACACTCTGGCTAAGCTGTCATTCCCTAGGGTAAACAGCCTAGTGTTGACCTCTACACCCATATGTTTAATTGTCAGATGCACATTATTTGTTGCTGATAGACTGTTTGCAGGTCTTTATTGCCATAGCATTCCCTGTTTGTATGAACAACTTATGTATCTGTGGAAGATGTTTGCATATGGGAGGGATCCACTATATCACGTATGTCTCTGTAGTCATTTAACTGTGTGCACTGGGCAGATTGCTGTAATGTGGTTGGTTCATGGAATAACACGTACAAATACCAGATATGTGTGGCCAAATGCTAAACTGAGATTTGGCCTAAGTGTGTGAGCATGCCCAGTTCAGCCTTCCCATGGCATGTTGTCTGACATATGTCTCATTTATCAAAGTGTGCGAGCATGCCCATTGTGAGCTTTCCATATGTTGAACTCTGCAGCCCACCACATTTGTGGATGAGTGTGAACTTCAACAAATATCTCCCGTTTATGGTTGTGTGTTGTGTCATGTTGTGTAGTTACTGTCCAACTGCTTTGTGTGTGAACACAACAGGGATTATACAGTGCCTGTAGGGTTTGCATGGGATACTTTGCATACAGTTGTCAACATCCTTTCATACTGACCTAACACTGTAGTACCGTATAGTGTACTGGTTTAGTACTTTCACTGTGGTGGACAGTATCCTGGGCTTTAGTCCTATCACTGCTTTACAGTTCCATAGTGAGCACAACAGCCTGGTTAGGGGCCAGTTGTGCACATCTGAGCATGTTGCATTATGTTCAGATATGAACTACTTAAACCAGGCTTGTCCAACATTGGTAGTGTATTCCACAACATAGGTGTACATTTGCAAACACTAGCGATGTGCCTTAGGCCATTTCTAATGCTAGTCGGAGAGTGTGTTTGTCCTTCGACACACATCGTAAGTGGAGTTTGCCATGACATATGTCATGGTTAGTATACTGTGGCTCCGTCAACCTGTGACATAACAGTGCTACCCAGGGTAAACCTACCATCTCCCATCCACTCATCAATATTCCTCTTGAGGAGAATAGATGAGTGACTCTATGGATAACCTGTACTGGGAGTTTACTCATGAGTGGGGGTGGCTTCTGTGTTATGGATCATGCAGTACAGCTTGTCCTATGTATGTCAGTGCTGGGGTTCAGGTCTCTCATGTGCATAGCTCACTGCCATTCAGATTGTACAAGGTGCAGCATGTTTATTGATTCCAGCTTGGACATGGCTTTATACATCAGGCACAGCTTGCCTCTGGTAGGGCAGTATGGCAGTGTGTGTAGCTGCACTTTGTTTAATCAGGCAACACATGGCATCTGTTCAAGCCCTTTGATACTCCTGGTGAGGTACTATTGGGGACTTTACAGTTGATGGAGGTCTCTGCTGAGGTACATCCCACAGGGGCTATTGTAGTCAATTGTAACACTGATGAAGGATGACTGCAGAGCCACAATGACCTCCCCTTATCTAGAAATGACAACCTTCATGATTAGGTGGGTATATGGTATGTTTCTGTAAACACTACAGCCACATGTTTGTCCAATGCAGGATATCTATCACCTTGTGTCCCCAGGTCTCTCATTACATGTTAAGTATGTAATGGGTTAACACCTATGTGGTAATTGGTGGGCACTTACTGTATATCCACGGGGGTTGACTATACACTTTTCTGCAATTAGCTTGCTGACATGGCTATGGCATCAGTTGTGTGTTCCTATGTGGCCCTTTTGTGGGATGCTTGTGTCAGCTGGAGGGTCAGATATGGTGGGCAGTTTGTAGTCCTCTGCAAACATGTTCAGACACAGTCCTTCCATGTTGGCCTGTACCTATGGGACATATATACTAAACGAGGGAGGTCCCAGGACCAAGCCTTGTGGGATGCCAGTTATATCTGGTTTGTAGTCTGACATTGCTACAGCATGTCTGACCATGTCAGTTCTGTCCTTGGTCTGGTTTGCAACCCCTCTACTGACATAGGGGTTTATATTTAAGCTGGTGAGCATATCTATAATGAACACATAGGGTATTGTATGGAAACCTTTGCAAGGTCCAGCTACGCTGTGTGGACCACATTGCCCTCATCAATGACCATAATGACTGTTTCAAATGAGTCAAACATGTTTAGGGGCAGGATCTGCACTTAAGAAAGCCACACTGGGTAGGGTCCGGTGTCAGTAGGTCCCCAGTATCTTTATGTCTGCGGTACATGCTGATCCTTTCCATAGCTGTGCAGACCAAGCTTCTCAGGATTCTGGGGTGGTCGTTTTCAGTATCCATTCAGGCAACACCTTTGTTGAGAATGACCACTGTTGTTGTACACTGCTCTTTGGGTACATATCCTGTGGTAAGGCTGACATTGAGCAGTAGTGTGATTTGGCATTCCATTCTTCTTGGAGTCCATGTTGGACTCAGCCCAGGACACCATCTCATACCATTGCTGCTGTGTGTTTTGCTTTGTAGATGCTGGCTGTTACCTCAGCATCTGCAATGTCAGGGGGCCAGCAGTCTGCTGGGATAGATATTTTGCATTCTGGGGGGGGGGTTGCACTGCACCTGTCAGGATGTATGTTGGCAATATGTGTGTGTGTTTGGCATGTTGTTTGTAATATTTGTGTGATTCAGAGCATATCTGTGAATTCCCAATGCGGTTCCTACCATCAGTTGAGGAAGCCTTGGGATTATCCTTAGTGTCCTGTACAATTTGTATCTTCATAGGTTCATAGGTTCATACTAGGCTATCCACCCTAGGGCATTTGTAAGCCTAGCCAGAGTGAGTGTGGCTTTCGCCACCCCTTGCTATGTGAATATTATGGCCATTTATGACTTGCTTTGCTGTCCCTCTGTCTGGACGTGACACAGTGAAGACCCCCAGTGTAAATCTACGATCATCCATCCACTTGGCAAGATTCCTGTTGAAGAGTGTCAGTGAGGGGCTCTGCCTACATGGAGTGGGATTATGTTCCAGGGTGTGGGGAGCCTCTGGGTTATGTATCTGTCCCTCCATCACATCCTATTTCATTATGTGTTGAGGTTGACATCTCTCACTCTCACAGCTCCGATGGCTTTGCATTTTCTGGGGTGGAACATGTCCATTACTCCTGTGTTGGACATGGCCTTGTACAACAGACATACAATGCCTCTGTGTAGGTGGTAAGTGACTGCATTCAACTGGGGTGTCTACAGCCAGGCAGCATATGACATATATTTGAGACCCTTTATCCACTTGGTGAGGTACCTTTGAGGTCTTTCTAACTGCTGCAGATGTCAGGTAAGGTACATCCCAAATGAGGCATTGTACTAGATTATGGGTCTGATAAGAGAACAGTATAGGGGCACAATGACCTCTGTTGACGTAGATGTGAATCCTTTCATGATACGGTGTCCAATATAGACAGTCTTCCTAGTCACATTGGCAATGTGAGTGTCACATAACAGGTTACTGTCCACTTGTGTCCCTAGGTCCCTGATTACTCCTTCCATATATAATGTGGTAATTTGTGAGTACCTTGTTTGGTATTTGGTGGGACATTCATACTGTCCAGTGTCTTCAGGACGGCTGGGTGGGGTTCCTGTGTGTGAGAGTGTGGTCTGTAGCATGCTACAGACTGTACGGCAGTCTTGCCTACGGTTAGTTGCACATGGGTGGACTCCAATGCCTTGTGCATTGTCAGTTACCTGGACGTATGGGTGTCTGTGCTGAATATGGATACTCACCCTCCTTTTATGTTTTGTTCCAGGTTTTGGGTCCATAACGCATGGTATCTGGTATAACCTGGTAGTGCTGGTGTGCTGTCAGGAGGCTTGCAGCAGGTTTCTGTCACTGCACAGACATCGATGTTCTCCATACTTGGGAGGGCCTCGGGAGCATGCATATTGAGGTTTACACATCTGGCATTGGTCAGCATTACCCTTATGTTTCTTTCCACTTATGTTTTCTAGGGTGGTGGGTTAGTCTTTTCAGCCTTGCCTATGAAAGGCTGTATGGAGGTGGCAAAAGCCTTATCCAATATCCAGATGCCCAGGGGTAACAGGTGCAAGCCATCCCTGGAACAGCTGCGTGACTTGTCAAGCATGACATCCCAAGCAGACAAACATTGGATCCCCTTGGAATGATACCAGTAATTGTGCCACTTGTTATAACTGATCATTCTGTGTTTGTACTGTGGCATCATTCTTGGTGAGGGTAGGATGCTGCGAAAGGTCATTGTCATACCGGCTTGGACTACATCAGAGAGCTCATCTATGTCTCTTTTCATGTAGTCCGGGGAGGTATATCTCAGGTCATTCACATCAGCATGGACTATGACTGCATCATATTTCTACTTGCTTTGGGGTGACCTGCATACTTGTGTTATGGGGCGTATTGTAGCAGCATACAGGCAGCTTACTGTACCTTTTCCCTTGTTCAGTCTGGTGTGTGGGACAGCAGCGTGTCTCACTATGGAGTCACCTATTACAACTGTATCAGGCATGTTGTTTCTCCTTCTGGCCTGTGACTGTTTGGCACACCAGCTTTGTGTACTATGTGTTGCATGTGCTATGTTTGGAGGTTGTTTGATTGGGTGACTGCTTTGGAGGCCTCTGTTGGTGTGGTTTGTTTGTAATTTGGGCCTCCGGGAATGTTTTTCTGTGTTTATGTCTTTGGTTTGCAGTTGTCATAGGTCTATGTGGGACTGGGTTTGTAGTGTGTGTGGTTACCTTCTCCTCCTGACTAGTTTTGGGAGTACTGAGTTGAGGGAGCTCAGCCTCCAGTTCGGATAAATGGTTGCATCTCTCACATATATTTGTATTTCTTGGGGGGAGTTGAGGGTTGTCTGTGTACTTGGGGCAGGTGTAACATTGCCTCAAGATTCACAGATTCAACTTGTTGTAGCTGGCCTTAGTGGATTGTATGTGTGGACACATCTTATTGCCATACTGCTGATCAGCGATTACTTCTTTTTTTATGTTTGCTCTATCGTGTAGTAGCTTCCTCATTCTCTTGCATGGTTTGGTAATGGCTGGAGTCCACCATGCCAGATGCCTGTGTGTATGGCATTGTGTCTTGTTTTAATTTAGGATTGCATAATCCAAGCATTCCTGGCAGTGTTCATGGAATGCCTGTATAACAGGTTCTGAGGTGTGGCCCATATTTTGCACCTGCACAGGGCCTTTGATGTATTCCACATCAGTTTGGAGGAGTGCAACTTTTGCTTTACACATGTTTTTCACTGTGGTTTTCTGGCCAGGGACTGTGGTCAGGATGTGTATATCCAGTGTGATTACTCTATGGTCTGGTTTTACCAGTGAGCAATACACTTCTCATCTTGCCATCCAGTACCCATGTTGCTGATTATCACATCCGGTATGCTTACCCCTCTTGTGGGAGTGGTACGTTGTTCCTGGGCATTTTGGTTTATGGATTCTATGAACTTTTGTCCTACAGTGTTGGAGCTAGTATAATGCTCCCAGTCTATGTCTGGGTATTTTCAGTCACCCAATATAATGTGGTTTGGAGGACTTGATATATTCATGTATTCCAACATAGGCCAGGTGCAGTTCCTGGTGTTGTGACGGTGGTCTGTAGCAGGCTATAAACTGGGAGGCAGTTTTAGCCACTGTTACTTGACCATGGCTAGTCCATGCTGCTTCTTGTTGTGGTACCAACATGGGGGTGTGGTTATCCTTGACAATTATTGCTAGTCACCCTCCTTTTGTAGCTTGTTCCATGTTTTGAGGCTGTACAGTACAGTATGAGGTGTAACCTGGTAGTGTTAGGGTGCTGTTGTGAGCCTTGACCCCATTTTCTGTTACAGCACAGATATCAACATTCTCCATACTGGGTGAGTTTAGACTGCATGCATCTTGCTGTTTAGACTTCTGGCATTAGGTAGCATTACATCTAGGTTCTTATCCCTTCTGATACCTATGGAGGTAGGTTTGTGTTTTGAGCCTTACCTATTCAGGGCAGGCTGTGGGTAACAACAGCCTTTGCCAGTATCCATACGGCCTGCACTGATAGGTGCACGCCAGTCCTAGCAGGTGGAGCATCATGTCATGCTCAGCATGTCATCCCAGGCTGGCACACATTGGATCCCCTTTGACTAACTGCAATACTTCAGCCAGTTACTGCAATCGATCATCTCATTGTCATATTGTGGCATGATGCTTGGTGAGGGTAGGATGTTAGTCACGGTCCTCAGGTGTGCATATAGTACATGGTGTTACATTACTTAACACATGGCATTCATGCCTCAGGTGGTGCTGCAGGGCTGCCTCTGTCGGATGCACATATTACACTCCCTGTACATGTTTGTGAGCAGGTCATGTCATTTTAGGCATCCCTGTTATTATTTGAGTGAGTCAGAGGGGGTATCATTCCCAGGGTTACTACTGAGCCAGTGTATGTGCTATGCGTTTCCTCTTTGCCAAGGCCAGGGCATACTGGGCATGCCTCCTTCTGCCTACTGGGGCAGGCTCAGGTTGTTCCTCCTCCGAGTCACACTCTGCCTGTGATGGCCTTGGCAATGGTGGGGGGCTGTTTGGCCCAGCCCTATGCTGGTCCTGCTGCAGCTGTTTTCGCAAGATCATATTATGTAGAATAGCACATACCATGACAATTTGGGTACATGTAGTTGGTGTGTACTGCAAGTCTCCACCAGATGTGTCCAGACACCAGAACCGTGACTTGAGCAGCCCAAACACACGCTCTATTACATTACGTGTTTGTGCGTGTGCCTCATTATGGCATTCCTGTTCAGGTGTGTGTGCGTTTCTGATGGGTGTCATCAGCCACGGCTCCAGTGCATAACCTGCATCCCCCACTAGGTGCCCGTGTGGGATGTCCCCATTGGCAAATGTCTGGTACAGCTGTGTCAAATGACAGATGTGGGAATCATGGTAGCTCCCAGGGCAGCAAGCACACACATTCATTATTATGCCCTGGGCATCACACACGACCTGGCAGTTGATGGAGGGGAAGCCCTTGCGGTTAATGTAGGCCCTACCCCGATCACCGGATGGTGCTTTGATGCGTATGTGCGTGCAGTCTATTGCACCCACTACCTCAGGGTATTCCGCTATTTGCTGGAAGAGACGCATATTGCTGGCCAATACCTCACAGGCATTGGGGAAATATACATGATCACCGACATGTGCTGACATGGCATCCAGGAATTGGTGTAGTACCCTGGAGGCTGATGCCTATGATATCCCCATCATATCACCAGTTGGTCTCTGGAAGGTACCTGTTGCTAGTATTCTTAGGCCAACACATACCTTGGTTTCCACTGGGATGGGTTCCCCTCTGTTGGTTCTGTGTGTGAGGCGTGGCCTGCACAGCTCATCTATTTGCTGCAGGAGGTCTCTGTCCACTCTATAGCGCTCTACTATCTCCAGCTCATGTAACCCGTGGTAGGTGACCCTGGGCCTGTACACTCTTCTCCGTCTCCTCACTGTGGGTTGTCTGGCACCATCTGCATTGTCACCACCCTCAGCAAGTCGCCTATGTCTCATTATGACAGCTATGGCAGCCCCTAACATTTCTGCTCTGAGTTCAGCTTTTTCAGTTTTCACTTCTAATAGCTTACTCCTGTCTTGCAGTGTCTCTTGAGAGAAACATCCTGCACTGCTGTTTGCAGAGTTTTAAGTGCTGGGCTGGGCTACTATTCTGCCTGTGTAATTGCCTGCTTCTAATTGTTTTCACCTGCTAGCTCCAGCAGTATTCCCTGCTAGCTTCCTACTAATTCAGTTGCTTCCTTCTTCCTTTCTGTTTCCTCAGGGGGGAGCAGCGTGCATGCCAGCAGAAACACGCTCACAGTGGCTTACATGCGCGCACACATGCTTACACAGTTCACAATCATGTTATTCGGGTTAAAACACGCACACCCGCGCAAACAGTGTTAAAGGTCTGCCAACAGGCTCCCACATGCTCAGTCTGCCCTACATGCACGCACACCCGTGCAAACAGTGCTAAACATCTGCCAACATGCTCCAACCTGCTCAGTCTGCCTTACACGCGCACATACTGTCTTACTCGCGCTTCATGGTGCGCACACATGCGCATGCATGCTCAGCAAGAAACTTTGGTGTAACCAACAGTGTACACCTTCCATTTCTTGACTTTTCCATGCTTATGTTGTGGCACTCCTCTTTCCATGATATGTGTCTGACATCTGTCATGTAACACTGAACTCCAATGAACTGCATTTCTTTCTGCCATTCCCCCCTGTGATGTCACCTATCTCCTACTCTGTTCCTCCCCCTTATGTAACTCTTACACTACTCAGAATGTGCTCATTTGCTATGTGACAGTGGAATTCAGTATCCTAACACTCATTTGCATCAGATTGCCTACTAATGCTTAGTTACATGTCTTACACTCAGCTTCCCCCTTAGCAAGCACTACATGGTGGCCATGTTGTTTTTGGTCTGCTGGTCCCTGCATTGTAAATCCATGTATTGCATAAAACCTACATTTGTGGGTTTATAACCTTCGTTTTTATGTTTTATACAGCGCACCCCATTTGCGCGAGGTTGCGCTGGGTTTAAACATCGGCGATCGCCAAAACAAAAAATATTTATTTCTCATATTTGCATCAGGGTACCTTGCCAATGGCCACATATTTGTCCATTGGCATGCTGCCTGACACATATGCACCCTTTATTTGGAGCTGACATGGCTCCATTGTGTTTTTTGCAGAAACATACTCAATTGTCAACTGAGTACATTTCTGCAGCTAAAACGGCTCTTACACGGGCTGCTTTGGGCTTCCTGGATTGCTAATCTACCTCATTTGCATGCTATTCAGCTGCAAATGAGGTGATTAGCATATCCACACCCACTCCGTGTAAGAGACATTTTAGCTGGTTTCTTACATGGACTTTAGGGCTGTTCCTGGATCGCGAAGGCTGCATGGAGTCTTACACTACTCTTAGACTCCGTGCAAGCCTTCGTGAATCCTGCCACATGTCTATTTTGTTGAGTGAAAGAGACAACAGAGCATTTTCTTAATGTGAAATAGTGGTAAAATTATGGAAACAGTTGTGTGAAGAGATTTTTGGAGAATATTAATGACATAAAGAATATAAATAGGATTATGATTATGCATGGATATTAGAGCAAGAAGAAAAAACATGAGAATGGCAGATAAGAATTTATTTTATGTAACATGGTTTATTTGGAATGAAATATTAAATGAAATTAAGTTTGATGAAAAACAGATTTTGGCAGATAGACTGTAAAAAATTAGATTATGGTTGTGGAAGAAGGAGTGGGGATTATTTGTGGAAAAATAACAATGAGAATTTATATGAAAAATCTCTTCATCATCTTCTTTCGGCTGTTCCCATTAGGGGTCACCACAGTGGATTATCTGTTTCCATTTCTTCCTGGCTTTTGCATCTTCCTCTGTCACACCAACCACCTCCATGTCCTCTCTCATCACATCCATAAACCTTATCTTAGGCATTCCTCTTTTCCTGTTACCTGGTAGCTTCATCCTTAGCATCTTTTTCCCAATATACTCAGCATCCCTTCTCAGCACATGTCCAGACCAATTTAATCTTGCCTCTTTGGCTTTGTCTCCAAACCTTCCAACCTGGCTGACCATCTAATACACTTATTCCTAATCCTGTCCACCCTTGTCACACCCAGTGCAAATCTTAACATCTTTAACTCTACCACATCCAGTTCAAACTCCTGCCTTTTTGTCAATGCCACTGTCTCCAACCCATATAACATAGCTGGTTTCACCACCCTCTTGTAGACCTTCCCTTTCACTCTTACTGGTACTCGTCTGTCACAAATCACTCCTGACACTCTTCTCCACCAACTCCATCCTGCCTGTACTCTCTTCTTCACCCAACTTCCACACTCATCATTACTCTGAACTATTGATCCCAAGTATTTAAACTCATCCACCTTTGCCACCTCTACTCCTTGCATCCTCACCATTCCTCTATCCTCCATCTCATTTGCACACATATATTCTGTCTTAGTCCTGCTGACCTTCATTCCTCTTCTCTCTAGAGCGTATCTCCATCTCTCCAGGGTCATCTCCACTTGTTCCCTACTCTCACTACAGATCACAATCACAATGTCATCTGCAAACATCATAGTCCACGGGGACTCCTGTCTGATCTCGTCTGTCAATCTGTCCATCACCATTGCAAATAAGAAAGGGCTCAGAGCTGATCCTTGATGTAATCCCACCTCCACCTTAAACGCATCCGTCACTCCCACCACAGACCTCACCTCTGTCACACTACACTCGTACATATCCTGTACCAGTCTTACATACTTCTCTGACACTCCCAACTTCCTCATACAATACCACAACTCCACTCTAGGCACCCTGCCATATGTTTTCTCTAAGTCTACAAAAACACAATGCAACTCCTTCTGATCTTCTCTGTACTTCTCCATCAACACTCTCAGAGCAAACATCCCATCCATAGTGCTCTTTCCTGGCATGAAACCATACTGATGATCACTAATCATCATGTCCTGTCTTAACCTAGCTTCCACTACTCTTTCCCATAACTTCATGCTGTGACTGATCAATTTAATCCCTCTGTAGTTACTACAGCTCTGCACATCACTCTTATTCTTATAAATCGGTACCAAAATACTTATTCTTCATTCCTCAGGCATTCTCTCATTTTCCAAGATTTCATTAAATAATCTGGTTAAAAACTCCACTGCCATTTCACCTAAACGCCTCCATGCTTCCATGGGTATGTCATCTGGACCAACAGCCTTTCTATTCTTCATCCTCTTCATAGCTATCCTTACTTCCTCCTTGATAATCCATTGTACTTCATGATTCTCTATCCCCACATCATCCAACCTTCTCTCCCTCTCATTCTCTTCATTCATCAACCCCTCAAAGTACTCTTTCCATCTCCTCAACACACTCTCCTCACTTGTGAGTATGTTTTCCTCATTATCCTTTATCACCTTTACCTGCTGCACATCTTTCCTAGCTCGGTCTCTCTGTCTAGCCAATCGGTACAGGTCCTTTTCTCCCTCCTTAGTGTCCATCCTTCCATACAACTCTTCATATGCCTTATCCTTAGCCTTCACCACCTCTCTCTTTGCCATGCACCTCATCTCCTTATACTCCTGTCTACTTTCTTCATCTCTCTGACAATCCCACTTCTTCTTTGCCAACCTCTTTCTCTGTATACTCTCCTGTACTTCCTCATTCCACCACCATGTCTCCTTGTTGTCCTTCCTCTGTCCAGATGTCATACCAAGCACCTTTCTAGCCATCTCCCTTACTAGCTCTGCTGTAGTTACCCAGCTATTTGGTAACTCTTCATTGCCACCCAGTGCCTGTCTTAACTCATCCCTGAACTCCACCTCACAATTACCCTTTTTCAGTTTCCACCATTTGATCCTTGGTGCTGCCCTCGCACTCCTCTTCTTGATCACCAACATCATCCTACAAACCACCATCCTATGCTGCCTAACTACACTTTCCCCGGTCACCACTTTACAGTCTCCAATCTCCTTCAAACTGGCCCTCCTACATAAGATATAATCCACCTGTGTGCATCTTCCTCCACTCTTGTATGTGACCCTACGCTCCACCTTCTTGTTAAAATACATATTCACCACAGCCATGTCCATCCTTTTTGCAAAATCCACTACCATCTGACCTTCTGCATTCCTCTGTTTAACACCATACCTACCCATCACTTCCTCATCCTCTCTGTTCCCTTCACCAACATGCCCATTGAAATCTGCTCCAATCATCACTCTTTCATCCTTGGGTATAGTCATCACCACTTCATCCAACTCACTCCAAAATGTTTCTTTCTCATCCATCGCACATCCAACTTGTGGAGCATATGCACTAATAACATCCATCATTACACCATCAATTTCCAGCTTCATAAACATCACTCTATCAGACACTCTTTTCACCTCCAAAACACTCCATACTGTTCTTTCAGGATAACTCCTACACCATTTCTCCTCCCATCCACACTATGATAAAACAATTTGAACCCACCTCCAATACACCTAGCCTTACTCCCCTTCCATCTGGTCACTTGCACACACAATATACCAACCTTCCTTCTGTCCATCATATCGGCTAGCTCTCTCCCTATACCAGTCATACTATGAAAAATGATATACATTAAAACAAAAATAGAAATGTGTATATATGTGTCTCTAAATATGTACATTTTGTAAACGTGTAAATAATGTTTTTTTATGTTGTGCTAAATGAAAGACCCCTGCTGTTTTCAATAGTTGCCATGTTATCTTTTACATCCACCTGAGTTGCCACCGAGTCAAGCAGATGGTGTCTTACCGTTATGGGTAAATTTGAAATTAACTTCATTCTGTAATGATTAACTCAAACTTGGTTACAGTCATTACTTCATGAGAAAGCAATTATTTCAGTGCTGCTCTTGCTGCATGTATAGCTTAAGTGGCAGCAATTTTATCAACAAGGACAGCACAGGGAGATATAAAAGAAGATGTGTGGTATGGATAAAGAAGAGGGACACACAGAAGTTTGAATAAGAAAATCTGAGGGGAAGTCAGAGGGGCATGGGTAATTTTTTTTTGGTGGAATAGGCCCCATTTTTTAAGAATAGAAGGAAAGGTAAATACAGGGAAGAAAGGAGGAGAAGGACATCACATCAGGTATACCCATAAAACAAATATCACAATACATGACAGACAAAGGTTGGAAAAAAACAGTAAGGACAGGTAAATTACACAGAAAGGTTGTTGAACACAGTGGGAATGCATAACAGCTATGGTGAGATGAGGAAAAACTTATCTACCTATGCACTGTCACATCACAACATTTTGCAAACTGTGTGGCAGTCATACTTGGATGTGTATGACCAATGGCAGATGTGTGATGGAAAGCAATACATAAGGATCACAGTACAAATTGGATAAATAAACACATATTCAAATAGTCCATCAGCAGTGCAGGTGTAAGCCATGTAACATCACAGATGAGCAAATGCAGATCTAACAATACTAGATAACTGCAACAGAGGACAGAAACAAACCTATAACCATGCACACGAAAAGCAAACAACCAAGCACAGTGCCAAACAGAAGTACTGCAGAAAAGCAACAGAATGTCTACTACATACACAAGAAGATGTACGCAACCCAAACAAATGTGTAATGGAATGCATGTATGTTATACACATATCCCGTGCCAAACTCCACACACAGGTGTAGATGCATACATTTGAATGTCAGTAGCCTAAAAGGAATTTACTTGAAATAGGTCAATACATATACACATACACATGCCAATGACAAGTAAGAATATTTACAAAACTATAACACTATAGCTTAAAAATATATCAGGTTGTGCACATGGATTTCAGAAATATACTCTGCTTAACACAAAAGTATAATGAGAACAAGGTTGCATTGCAAGCAGTAGCCAAAGACTTGTGTGTAGATGTCCTGCATCATACAATGGCCATGCATTTGGTACATGTTCACTGTGTCAACAAAATAGTACATGTCAATGGTCAATAACTGCAATAAAGGCAGACATATATGGAAACTATAATACAAAAATATGAAGGTGGAAGGGAGGCGGGCAACCTGGGCCCACATTAGGGAAAAGGTAAGATTACACACAAGGTGCTGTAGAAGCCAAATAAAAATACATTTAAGCAAATGGAAAATGTATGTCATGTGGGCAGAATGATCCCTGATGTCTACAGAAATGGCCATGTACAAAACATACATACACAGTAATGTGCAATCATGCAACATCAACATGCAAAAGTAAGCAAGCTATGAATTTCAAGAACATAAACATACAGTTTACTGTCATGCAAATGTTGAATAAACAAACAGGCTTATATCACAGCTGAGCAGAGGACACGTCTGTGAGCATCATTAAAATACATCAGCTGAAAATCACTGAATGCTCATGTCAAAGGTACAAAGGTGTGTCAGTATGGATCCAACTACGAGTAGACACATATACAATCAGTTAATGTGTACAGCTATTTGTGGAAGGTGCGAACGTATGTGAATAAATAATGGATGTAGAAATTTAAGATACAGCAAACATGGCATAATGTACTGTTAAATAAATTATCTCTATCACTGTATATAGATTAATGCTACACTGCTGTTTGATGCATTTAGAAAATGAGGACTGTACTTAGATATGATACACCTGTATATGATTCCACAATATCCACATGGCATCAGTACTGCCAACTCATGGCACACAACATAACATCGTGTCACTAGGACATCATGACAACTGTCATCCAAAACACCTAGGAAATGAGATGTCCTTTTGTTGCATATACATTATAGGGCAATACATAATTCCAAATCATACCACAGTGTTAGTGCTGGACTATGGTTAACATATGTTGTTTGTCATTTCCCTCAGAAAACAGGTGTACAGGCTAATTCTTGCAGGACTAGCTGCAGGTTAACTGTCATAATGCATGGACAACTGAATGTGGGAGGAAAGTGTAATGTCGTAATGTGTGTCATGCACACACTGAAACATAGTTAAATGTCCAACAATGATAACACATAAGCATGTCAGCTACAAGGTATGTATGCACAAGAGTGCATCTACAGCCTAATCAATTATATGGCAATCAGCATGTTGGCAGCATAACACAAGTGAAGGACACAGACAATACTTACAGACAAGAAGGACCAGGCTGAGGGGGCTGTGACTCATGAATGACCTTGTGTTATCTCTGAATAAATCTCACATAGCCCGTGACATATCCTGGAAGAATTCCCCCATTGTGTCCTTAATCAATGTTTGGAACACTTCATCACAACCTCTCAGGTCTCCTCCCAATAATTGTCTCTGTTCCTGCACAGGCATCATCTCTCCCGAGGTGCAGAAGGCATGATGGCTTGGGCAGGTACAGGTCTGGGTTCCTCCTCCTCATCTCCATCATCATCATCATCATTTTTATCATTTGAGGACTGTAGCAGTGGCCTGACATGCATTCTTTGTCATCTGATAGAGGAACATCCATGTGTACCATGATCTGTCAAGATAAATTGCAAAACATGACTGAAATGAAATGAAAATTTGTATCATGCAGATCATTTCCATTAAGATCATGGCAGAACTTAATATGAAAATGATGAAAAATTACCTAGGGATCGACACACATCAATTATGGACAGAGGCACCTTATACGTGCCTGACCCTCAATGCCCTATTTGCAAACAGGACATCATTATTCTTTTGTGAAGAATTATACAGGCTTAGAGACATCCAAACAAGTAATTAGCATTGTAAACATCTATGAATGTTGAAATGTATAGATTGTACTGTCTGCATGTAATGATTCATATGAACAGCCAGCAAGTGTCATTGTCAAAGTGAGGAGAAAGTGATATGATAATAGTGAAACAAGCAGAGGAGCCAGGCAACACCAGGCAATTTAAGGTAAATGCCTGTGTGTATCCTGGGTTAAATGACACTTTATCCATTGCTAGTGTGCTTAGACTTTGTTCTTATTTAGTATAACAAATGTTTAGGTTTAGTTTTATTTGAGTATGTATAAGAGTTGTTTATATAAATTTACTTAATTACATATGTTTCTTAATTGGTTTTCTACGTCACATGACCTTTACGGAGGCGTATTTATATGTAGATATGTTTTGTGGTTAATTTGTTTCTGAAGAAGTCCGTAGATACACTGTAACGAAAGCGCTAAAACTGTTCACAATAAATCTGGTTTGTCTTAGTTCTGGTGTGGCCTGGCTCCTCTCTGCTTGTTTCAGTGTTTCATTATTGGTTTGTGATGATATGACAATACTGTGGAAATGAGGCAAGCCATATGGCAAACATCTGAGGCAGGCAGCATGATAATTGGCTGAACACACATCAATATAATGAACACAACATTAACAAATATTATATATGTTCAACCACTGCAGCCTGTGACATATGGGAATGTAATATATGTTGTACTAATAGTATGGTATATCTACAGCTCTATACAATATCTACCTACAATTAGTACCCATCATTACTGCAAAATGCAAACATCCTGATGATACTTACTGATTATGAATTGCTGCAAATAAATGTCTATCTGAACAAGTGTTAGTAAACCTAGGCTATTACTTTGTTTAACAAAAGCACCCAAGAGATTGTAAGCAGATACAATACCAAAGTTGAACTGCAATGTCTATCTGCACAAGTTTCAATAAACATAGGCTATAAAGGCTAAGGCTATAACTCTATTTTAACAAAAATACCCACAGTGTTGCAGGCAGATGCAGTATCAATGTTGAACTGCAGAGCATGCTGATAATTATGAACTACTGCAACAAAATGTAGATCTGCACAAGTACCAATAAACCTAGACTGCAACTGTGTTCAACAAAAAACACTTGAGGTGCTGTAGACCAGTGCAATGAATGCAGTTTGGCTCAAACAAAGTTGTCCTGGACCCACGAGTAAGTGGAGGGAGGGGGTGGGGGGTGGGGAAGAACTAGGCTAGGGATTAAGGGATTGGCTAATCACTAGAGTCATGGCAATGTAGGTAGTGAAAGGGGATTGGAGTAGTTAAGGAAGTGAGGTAAGGAAGGGTGGGACTCAGGATGGGTTTAAGTGTAGGGAGCTAAAGGAAGTCGTTACATTTGGCGTGAGTTGTTGCAGTAACAGCTAGCTTACGTCCATACGACCTATGGCCAAGTTACCAGAATTGCGACAACAATGACAGGCTATCGTAGCCCAAGTGGAAGAATTATTCCAGGACATGACGAGGTTCGAGGTGGAGCCAGAGTAAGCTTCAGGCAGAAAGAGATGGTGCCCTGTGATGACTCCAGGCTGGGGGAAAAGGCAGCAGATGGAGAAACAGATGGTTACAGTGGAGGCTCCTGTTCCCAGTACGTTGCAAGGTGAAGGTGCAGGTAATGATATTAATTTACCAATGGTTGGGGAACTAAGTGGCAAGGATGGTGAGGCGCAGGCGGTTGATGTTATGGAAAGGGGAGAAACAGTGTCAGACAGAGTGCAAAGGGGGTTGGTAGAGGCAGCCAGGTATCCGGGTGGAAAGATGGTTGGAGTGGACCTGGGCTCTAAGGACAGCTTGACTGGGTCAGAGGTAGGATCAGATTTTGGGCTGTGGCCAGGGGACTGGCTGGCTATTCAGGCACTGGGGTTATTTTAACCCTGCACATTTCGGGGACGGTGAAAGAAAAAATCTGGAAAGGTGAGTATGTGGATGTGTTTGAGCTGCTAGATGTGGAAAGGGTTCAGAGGTTAGTGGAAGCAGAGTCAGACACTAGCAAGGATTTGCTGGTGGTGTTAGCAGTCCTGAGTAGGAAAAGGACAGGTAAGCTTAGGCCCAGGACTTGGGACAACTGGGTGGTTGGCTTTATTTATTACATGGCAGTGCAGCTGGAGAAGGATGGAGCATTGGCTTTGCCCCTTTTGGGGTATTTTCTCACCATTCGGGAGGCACAACATTTGAAGCCGGGGAATGCATGGTTGTGGTATGATGAGCGGTTCCATAAATGGAAAGCAGTTGACCAGTCTCTGCGGTGGGAGGTGTGTCATCCTGATATATGGCTGGCTACAATGATGGACAGCTTTGGTGGGTTTAATAGGTGGATGAGCATGAGTGAGACAGGTGGGGTGTGTTGGTCATTTAACAAGGGTACTTGTTCATGGGTTGGGTGCAAATTTGCACACACTTGCTCAAGATGTGGAGGAAATCATTCTGTGGCTTACTGTGGACAGCAAGGTTTTGGTGCATGGAACAACACTGGTATGGGCCGAGAGGGAGATTTTCTTTCCTTTCAAGGATTACAGATAGCTTGAGGTAGGGGCATTTTTTGTGGACCCAGGGGAATGGGATCCTTTAGCGGCAATGGAGGGGTGCCTTTCCCCATTAAGGTGGAGGTATTGGAGAATATGCTTTGCCAGTGTCCTGATTTCGTTCTTAAGACTGAGGTTTCAAAAGGGATTTCCTATTAAGTCCATGGTGGGGTTGGGGGGGGAGTTGTAAGAACCTCCATTCAGTGCAAGGGAAAGAAGACGTTTTGGAAGAATTGGTAGGTAAGGAGTGTAAGGCACAGTGTTTGTGGGGTCCATTTGATACGTCGCCTTTTGTTAGCTACAAGGTGTCGCCATTGGGTTTAGTGCCAAAGAAACGGCCTGGGGAGTTTAGATTGATTCATCATCTTTCATTTCCAAAAGGGAAGTGAGTGAATGACTTTATTGGGGACGAAGAAGTTAGGGTGCGTTATGCCTCTTTGGACAATGCAGTGCAGGTGATCAGGGAATTTCAGGAGCCGTGGTTGGCTAAGGCTAACTTTGAATCAGCTTTCCATTTGTTACCCATTAGGAGGGATGATTGGTCATTGTTGGGGATGAAGGTAGGTGGTAAATACTATTTTGACACTGCCATGCCGATGGGTTGTTCTGTGACATGTGCGACGTTTGAGAAATTTAGTACCCTTTTACACTGGATTTGAAATCAGAGGGTGAGAATGCAGAAGGCGGTGCATTATTTGGATGATTTCTTGTCAGTCGGGGAAGGGAGGGTGGGGGCTCAACAGGGGTTGCAGGAATTTACCAGTATGTGTGAGGAACTGGGTGTACCTTTGGCACAGCACAAGATGGAAGGCCCAGCAAGAGCATTGGAGTTCCTGGGGTTAATGGTAGATGCAGAATGGGGATTGTTTCGTTTACCTCAGGATAAGATAGAAAGGCTGTGGTCAGCGATATGGGGGGTGGGTGTTGGACAAGAATAAGATTCAGGTTGGTTCAGTCATGGAACTGTTGGGTCTTCTGAACTTTGCCTGTTGAGCGGTACATCAGGGTTGGACATTTTGCAGGGCATTAGCTTATATGCTAAAAGGGGGTAGGAGCAAACATCACTGGTTTAGGGTGACCAAGCTAGTGCGGGAGGATTTGCAGTTGTGGGATGGTTTTGTGCAACAATTTAATGGGATTTCCTTTTGGCAATCAGATTGGGTGGGTCAGGAAGAACTTCAGTTGTTTATGGATGCAGCGGGCGGTATCGGCATGGGGGCTTACTTTGGGGGAAGATGGTTTGCAGCTCAATGGCCTCCAGACTGGGATGAGGAATGGAGGTGTGATGTCGCTTTTTTAGAACTGATGCCGATATGGGCAGCTTCAGTGGTGTGGAAGGAGCAGTTGAGGAACAAGCAGATAGTTTTTCATTCTGATAATATGTCTGTGGTGAAGGTGTTACAAAAGAAGACAGCTAGGGCAGAATTGCTTTTGAGGATATTGCAGAAGTTGGTATTGCAGAGCCTGTTAATACATTTTTCTTTTACTGCGGTACATGTGCCTGGTGTTAAGAATGATATTGCTGATAGTTTGTCCCGCTTTCAATTTTGCAGGTTTCAAGGGTTGGCTCTGGGGGCGATCGAGGTACCAGAAACATTGCCAGAGGAGGTGTGGAAGCTTGGGACAGGATAGTCAGGCATCTGGTGCAGCATTCCTCTGCTTCTTCTATGAAGAAGGCATATGGTAGGGCTCTTTTTGATTTTAATCAATTTGTTTTGCGATTGCCAGAAGAGGTAAGGGTATGGTCAGAGGAATTATTGGTAAGATATGTGGCTAGTGCTTGGGAGAAAGGTAAGGCTTTGCAGACAGTTAAAGTGGATTTAGCAGCTATTAGCAATTTGCTAAGTTGGGGGGGGGGGTTGCAAGATTTTATGAAGTCCTGGACATTAGGATGTATGTTGAGAGGGTGGGTGATGATGGAATGTATTAATACATGGTTGCCAATTACAAGGGGAATATTGAAGATTTTGTTAGGATTTAGGATTATTACATGGTGGGTCGCTGGATTATTTTATGTGGGGCACTCTATGCCCGTGGTTATATTTTAGCGCTTTCAGGATATCAAAATTGTTAGGTTCCTTATGTTGGAATGATGTTATAGTGACTCAGAAGGAGGTCAACATCGTAATACAGAAAAGCAAGACGGATCAGTTGGGTAGGGGATGTATGGTAGTGCTCAAAGCTGACAGGAATCTTCGTCTTTGCCCAGTAACTTGGATTACAGAATTTAGGAGTAGGAGGTTGGGGTGGTCAGAGGGGTTGGTGTTTTGTTCAAAGGATGGCAGGATAGTTTCCAGTAGTAGGTTTATTACTTTAATTAGGAGGATTTTGGGTTGCATGGGATTTCCGGCTGAGAAGTTTCCAGCTCATTCTTTTAGAATTGGGAGGGCTTCGGATTTGGCTAAACAGGGTAGTTCAGTTGAGGTTATTAAGAGGGTGGGCAGGTGATCCTCAAATGCCTTTTATCTTATATTAGATAGTAATGTTTGTGGTTATTAACAATTTTTCTTTTTCTTTTAGAGAAGTGTATACTCATTTTGGGCCATTTGTATATCCACTGGGCTGAGAAGAGTGCCTTAATCAGGAAGGATGGAAGTAATTTGGGTTTATCTTATTTAGGATGTTCTGTGTTTTGGCATAGGATTAGGGGTATGCATTGGGATAGCTTAATTTTTTTAAACTTCAGTAGGCTAAGTCGCTGATAGGGTGTCCTGATATAATAATAACTCATTTGGGAGGTAATGACTTGGGTATTTTGACTCAGAAGTGTTTAGCGGAGACTATTTTGCAGGATTTGTGGAGACTACAGGATAGGTACCCTGGTATGCAAATTGTGTGGTCGGAGTTGATTCCTCGATTGTTTTGGAGGGAGGCGTGCAGTTATAAAGCTATTGAAAGGGCCAGGAGGTTTGTTAACCATACAGTGGAGGGGCAGCTAAGAAAATCAGGGATACATATCATTCAACATGGGGACTTTGGGCAAGGAGAGGTAGGTTGGTATCATACGGATGGAGATCATCTGAATGAAACTGGTTTGGATTTGTTTAATTTGCATCTCAAGCTCTTTCTACAAGAGATGCTACAGGTTAAGGTTTAGGAGGAGGAACAGCCTGGGATCAGGATGGTGGCAGAGAAGAGGGACAGGACTGTCCTCTTCTGTTCCCCTTCTAAGGATGTGGTTTAATTTGGCCAATGGTTTTGTGTGGTGGAAGGTAAGCAGGTACGCTGCCTATTATTTGTGGGGGGGTGAGCAGGTATGCTGTGCCGTCGGAGGAAGTTTCAGGGTGAGCAGGTATGCTGCCCTGAAGTGTTGGAGCAGGGTAAGTTGTTACACTACCCTGAGCATCGTTGTGGCTGACGGCAATTGATATTGTTTATATGTTTGAAGGTCATGTATGATAATATATAATAAAGGTCATTAAATGGCTTTGCATGTCCAGAGTGGTTTGTTCAAAGGGGGCCAGGACAACAATACTGAACTGAAGGACATGCCACACACTATGCAAACAGTTACATAACAAAAGACCAAACAGAGGAAAAGACAGCCACACATAAAAGTATACCACAAAACATCACTCAGCACTAACACTTACATGCAAAGCAACAACATCATCATATGTGGGACAGATATACCAACCCAACTATTATTTAGGTTGTGGCGTACAAACGAAAAACTGTGTGCTGAAACAATGGCTTAATGCTAAGTGATAGCACAACATTTTTGGATATAAATCACAATTTTAGGTATAACTATAGTGGCATAATTTCACTTACCCTACCGATGCAAGATGGGAATTCCTGCATTTAAAGCAGTATACATGTTAATGTGAAAAATACAGACCTGTAATAAGGATCATATGCATTTTATTTCATAAAACAGAAAAGGCAATCAACATACCTCTCTCATTCCACTGCTTCCTCCAGTCAAATAAGGTTCCAGGTCTGATATTCATCACCTGAAAAAAAGAAAAGTGCAATTATGAATGATGTACTCCTCAAATAACAGTGATATGCATTTCTTAGGACATTTTCTAGACAATTTATTTCTGAAGAATGTTAGATAATCACCATATACATTTTCAGGGTTACATATAGATTTTAACATTTTTGAACATAGAGTGGAGGGCATGAGATTCAAACCTGCAACTAAAATGCATGTTCAAACTCTACCTTTGACAACTATCTGCCTGTCTAATCCATATTGACTGAAATTACATGTTATGAATGCAGTGAAAAGATTTGTTTTTATAACATCACCTGCATGGGGTGGGGTCAACTAATATGGATCCTAGCTTATGATTTAAAAAAAATGGATATCTGCTGGTAATATAGGTAAAGAGTTTATACAACTTAATTCATGTCAGCACTGTGGTCAGAAACATTAACAGTAATGGAAAATATTCATTCTTCAGACAGTGGGACAGTGTCATGTATCATAGAGCTGCTGTTAACGGAACCATATAAGTTACTGTACATGAGGGACACAATAAGATAAGCATGTGTGAGGGCCATGATATTCCTTGACAAAGTACACATCACTCTGCAAATACATACATCTGCCCTGTACTGCATTTTAACTATGTCTGCCCATCCCACTCCATCAAAAGATGAGGATGATATTGTTCTTCAAACTGAATGTAATAATTAATAATGAAATGTGTAGTCATCAGCGGCCTAGTTACTATAGGCATTTGTCATCATGAGGACAGTGGATGTGTGAAATGATGTCATTGTATGTTGTAAATCATATATGTACATCTGCAAAGTTTATAATTATGGATATTATAAACATTATTAAAGAAATGAACAGCAGCATGGGAACTGAACCCACACTTATAAGGGGAGCAATTACTACAGCCACTTAATTACACCATAAGCTAATTGTCACAACAGCTAGCTAATGGTTATAACAACATCTATCTGATATATATGGGACACAGATGTATTTCTAATTTCTGTAGGAATGCTTAAGTATATGTACAATAGTCATACTTACTGTAGGGGTACATAGGCGGCTGGCTCTGCACCTTGGCAACCCTCCAATAAAGCTCCTCCAAGTCACTCTGATGAAGATCATCTTAACAGTGGTGAAGTTGCACTCCAGTGTAGGAGATGCCTGGATGTCTTCTGTAATTCCTTGCAATCCAGTTCGAAACATCTATCTTTGTGAAGTTCCTTGGCCTGGCTCTCATCGGATGCATCACTCCAGCATACATTGTTAGCATCTGGATGGTCTCCTTCTTGATCCATATGGGTGCATGGATATGTCTCAGCCTCTTCAAAGTTGCCATCTTGATTCTCCAATGGAAAATGTCTGATAAATGCAAAAACAGAAAAATGCTCACTGATGTCCCACTCAGCTTGCAAGTAGCAATGGTCTGATCTGTAAATGTATCAAAATCATTATTTGAAAGTGGCCAGATCATTGGGAGAAAACTGGAACATGCCACACATAGTACAGTTTATTAATAACTATTGTGGATTAACTGGGTGTTAATTCACATGTAGCCAATTTATGCAGAGGTGAGGAAGTGGGAATCCAAAATTTAGAATTTTAATGAACCTCATTAATTATGTATCATGCAAATAGTACTTAAAGTTGAGTGCACATTGGGTGCACTTAATTTCTGTGAGTCAGAGTGAGAGGTACATTGGCAGGTAGTAGTATTTCTCTTTAGATGATTATTACATGTGTTAAAATAAGTCATTCTCCAAGGTACCTGTTCAAATTAAGTCTTACTCAAAATGTGAGCTTTAACAGAACTTGTAAGTTACTAGATTGATGTTTGATTCACCTTTTTGCATAGAGATGTTGCTGTTTTAATTAATTGATTTCATTCCCATATGCAGTTATATAGACAATTACATTGCAAATGTGATCAGTATATAAAGACAGATATACAAATCATTTGTACTTCTTATTGATAATTTCTTATACTCTGGTGTAACTACAGAAATCTCTGGATTCTGGCATTATCCATATGTACTATGATCTGTTTATGTTACAAATATTTCTTAATTCATGTTTCTTACAAAAGTGTTAAAAATATGTGCTGTTGCTCTTATGGATATCTCTTTATTGATGTGCTCTAAACAAAGTGTTAATAGTATGCTCTGTTGCTATTATGTTTATTTCTTCAGTGGTGCTTCTCAGCAAAGGTCTTATCACTACTGGCTCAACATGTAAAGGGTTAACACTGTCTGTGGCCTACCTATGGATCGTGAATTTTGCCAATGCTTTCTGTATGTTGTTCAATTGTTAGTTTGTGTAGTATTTTAATTTGAAATTCATGCAGACGTCTGTGGCATGAAGCTGTTGTCTTTTGACCTCTATTAAATATATATGTAGTGTGAGGGGTTCTAATCTAACACACAAATGCTAAAGGTATTACAAGCTATGTTCATTTTACAATTGTTATGTATGAATATGTTGTTACCTTTTATAAGTCATGTTAATATGTGTCACAGTATTGTACAGCCTTTTGCATTGCACAGAACTGTATATTGTTTATCATCTGCTTAAATGGCTTCCCTCAGGAATATGATCATGTGCATATCATTGCCTTTCAGATGGATAACTGTCCTATGGGTGACAACTTCTCATCACAGGAAAATGAAATCATACTTGTTGCTCTCTGACAACATGGAAGGAGACTCCTTGCTTGTCCTGGCAATAAAGTTTGATGAGATTAAATCTGGACCGACCTCACCAACATGATAAACATGGTTGGAGGTCGCAATAGATCTTGAGATGGCTGTAGATGTTGCTGCTCAAACATGATCTATCATGCAGCAAACAGACTAAGATAATATGAGGGATTAATGGACCACTGTTGTCCTTTCAGATGACATCAGTATATTTCTGGCCTCAGTTCATACAGTGAGGGTGGAGCAAACATATCTGGGAGTGGGATAGAAGCTGAAGTTCCAGGCTGAACATGTATGTCTTTCTTTCTATGACATGACTGAGTATAGAGACAATCACTGCCTATTGCTGTTGCATGCATATTCATGCATTGTTTTTGATTTACAGAAGCAGATTTGAGCCATGCATACAGATCCAAACAGGGTGATGTATTCATACAACTGCAGTACAGATAGAACAGTCCAACTAACATGTGTAATGTTGTCTGAATTATAATTTATAGGTTCAACTACTTCCGGACAACACCAGGGAATGGCAGGTGAGTTTTTCCATACTGTGTTACTGTGACCACCACCTGTTATTGCCTCAGCCTCATTGCATTTTATTGCTGTTTACTGTCATATTGTCATTTTCCTAACATTGGTAATCCAGTGTGAGCCCAAACCATAGTGGTTCATCTTCAGACAGACTAGGGATATTACTGCAAAATTGTCATAGCTTGCATCATTGTGTAGCACACTTGATACATGACATTAATGCTAATATTGTTCAACACCGGGCCATCTGGTGTGTAGGCATGACCTCCATCACATGAATATCTACAGTCCCTGTTGCTATGTTGTATGTCGTGCTGTCAGTATTGTTTTTGCTAAATACATGACTGTGCTTTTCTTTCTCTTTACTTTCCCAGTGAAAGACCCACAGTACAAACCACAACCTCCCCCCAGCAGGAGTCTGTCAATGATATGCTATTAACTACATTTCATATCTGTAATCATTGTTAATCCTGATGTTGTCCTACATTGATACTGCATCCTTCTTCCCATTCCTAGGCCAGACTTTATCAACCTCATCAACTGCGCATACAAGTGGTATGTGTATGTCAAACCTTCTGTATGTTTTAATTGTGTTCACATGGTTAATGCAGCAATGATGTGATCACTAATGCTAATTTTTTCCCTACATTAGTTGAAGTTTATTCCTCTTCAACAACATCATCTTCCCATGAGGAGTTG
Organism: Protopterus annectens; assembly: GCF_019279795.1. Taxonomy (NCBI): domain Eukaryota; kingdom Metazoa; phylum Chordata; order Ceratodontiformes; family Protopteridae; genus Protopterus; species Protopterus annectens. The sequence goes on along the minus strand of NC_056730.1, from coordinate 831,721,865 downwards.
TTAGGTGTGTATTTTCTCTGTATTCCTTACATATGTCATGTATGTTGGCTATGTAACCTATTTGCATTTTCCATGCATGTAGATTCTGTGAAACATGCATACAGAAGACCTCATGTAAACTCACTATTATTTGTAAAATTGCACTAAAATATATGTGTGTGTGTGTGTGTGTGTGTGTGTGTGTGTGTGTGTGTGTGTGTGTGCGTGTGCGTGTGTGCGTGTGTGTGTGTGAGTGTGTGTGTGTGAAGATGTTGATAGTGATGTTAAAGTAGCTATAGCCTCAGATGTGGAGGGGAACTTGTCCAGCCATTTGCAGAATAATGTGACTCTGGATTTTGAACAGGATGAGGCCACTGAATGACAGACCACAGGTGAGACTTCTGCTGATGTTTGCAGCTCCCCATGACAACCTGAAAAAGGGCATCACAGTAGACATAGATGTGCAGATGGTGTGCATGGCCAGGTGTCAGGGGATATCCACCTCCTGAAGATGAACATTCCCAGCAGCATCATTGATCAGACATCTGTGCAGTTGCACATGCCAATGATGTAGACCACCAGCTACATGTGATGTATGAAGGACAGGTGCACAGACATGGTAAACAATGGTAGCATTGGCTGCTCAAAATGATAGTATTTATGGTTAGTAGAAACCCTGGCCTCTATGTACTGTAGCAGTACTGTAGTACAAGCAGTGATCTGTGTGCCCTGACTGTGCACAACTGATTGCAACATGGAAGAGACAGAACCTCTCTCCACAGAAACACCATTGTCCACTGAGCATCGGTGCCTATGGTCCAAAATGCACACAGTACCATTGCTGGCTCATCTGCTCTGGTCCCACCAGTCATAATAATACCTTCAACTTGCAGTCATGCTCCTTCACCTCAATGTGGTTTTATCACTCCATCAACCTGAGGAGCAATCTGGGCCATGTGTTTCTGTATATGGTAGGAATAAAGCAGACCATGGAGGGAGACTTCAGTGAGTTGCCCTGGACTGCATTAGAGTGAGTCCAGCAGTGTCATAAACATAGCTGGCTCCTTGTATTAAATTACTAGTTTACTGTGATATATTTTTTCTGCAGTTATTAAAAGTTCTGTTTTATGTCCTGTGTTTTTTTTCTTTTTTCATGTTATTATATTGTAGAGATAAGACTGCGTTGCATGATTTGTGCCCCTTTATTGTTTTTCATATAGTGAAACAAACAAACAATGCATACATGAGTTGATTATTCTTGCTGTGCCAGATTTGCATATGTTTATAATATTATATATTATGACTATGCTGTTATGTCTGATGCTTAGTTTGTACATCTAGTGGGTAATTACCATTAGATGCAATCTGCTGCTGTGGTATAGCAACACCTATACATCAGTGCTTAATCTGTTTACTCATATACTTGTGGCTTGTCATGACTGAAAGTTGTGGGCCCCATGCTACTATGTTGCCTTGGAGTACAGTTTTGGTCACACTCTACATTGCATATGCCGGTGTCTTCTGCCCCTGTGTCCTCCTGCTCCTCCAATGACACCTATGGGATGTCTCTTCAAACATATGAGGTTCTTGGGGTAGTTCATCTACACCTGAAGCAGGAAGACCGCCATGTGTTCTAGTTAGCATGTTGTGTAGCATGTCACACACTGTTATCATCTATGCTGCCTTCTCAGGTCTGTATTGCAGTGCAACCCCAGATATGTCCAAGCATTTGAACCTATCTGTCAATACACCAAACACACACTTTATGGTATTTCTGGTTGTTTATGTGCTCTATTTTAGGCCTTTTGTGCAGGGCTGGATGGTACACTGTATGGTGTCATTTGACACATCTCAAGTATATAATCACAGTCACCTGCTGTGGGGAATAAAAAACACATTTTCTCAGAGTGGATATTGATTTGAGGAGTATCCTCAGCTTCCGTCCCAGCTGTACTCCTGTACTTACCCAGTAGTAGTCCCTAAAGTATTTCACCTTGTTGGAATGCAGCCCTCAGTCTACCTTCCTTCCGTATGGTAGCATCATGGACATTTCTATGGTGTGTTGCCATGATATTTGTTATGCTACTATCTGCTACATGCACAACCTGGTAGTTGATGGACGGCCAGCACTTATTGTTTTTGTATCAGCCTGCTTCAGGATATACTGGCATTTTGATAGGTATGTGTGTGCATCTATTACAGCAATTGCATGGGGGAAGTTTTCAATGCTGTAAAGTGGAAAATGTATGTAGTCATTCACATTGCTACACCTTACATCCAAACATTTTGCCGGGATACAGCTGTGACACTCCCACAATATCCCCATGTGTCTCTGGAATGTCTCAGATGCAAGTACACACAAAATGAGACACACTTTGGTTTGAATGGACATGGGGATTCCTCTCAGACAGCAGCCTGTTGCAGTATATTACCTGTAGGTTGCATTTTTTCATGTCATTTTTTGGTCTTTTGCTATAGAATTCATAAAACTCTGTATTATTAGCTTTTATTTCTTGAGCTCTGCAAAGCATACTCCGAGGATTTCAGAAACAGCATAGATGTGGCAGTTTGTTGCATTTATGTTGAAATGTGCACACATGGTGTGTTGTGAAATCAGACAGGCATGCATAGAATCTGTAATTATCCTACACTGAATAGTTAAGTACTAGGACTGCTTTTAGCATGCCTTCTGAAATCATGTCTGCAGCAGGTGTTCTGAGGCCTTCCTTTGGCATGCTGTTCCACCCACAAATAGTTTCTGTGAATGTTATAGACAACCCTGTAGTTATAATCACTCATATATGATGGTGTGAGGGTGTTTTTTTTATCCATGGTTATATGGTGTACAAATAATTGACATCAGACAGGAGAGATGGTAGATTGGTTATTTTTGTACCAAATAACCTTCAACTTACATTATTTTTTTTCAATAGTTTTTACTGGAGTTTCAAATCAAGCATGAACAATAAAAATCCTCACTAAATATGAAACGTTATGTTAATATCAAAGTAGAATAAGGATTGATTATTTGTTGCTAAAAGGAGAAAAAAAAACATATATTAACTAACAAAGCAACTATTTACAAAGTGTGTCTATACAAGTTCAATTAAATACAAATATATATTCCAATTGATACCATAGTTCAATCATTGTTTGTGTAAAAGTTCCATTAGTCCTTTCCACAAATTATATGAGGAAGTGATTTTTGTGGTTCTTGTCCTTATTGTGATGATCTCCAAATGGTTAACTTCCAAAGCGATGTTTTTGAATTCATTAAAAGAGGGAACAATGCCACTTTCCCAGTTCCTTGTTATTACTTTCCTTGCAATTGACAATATGCTCCATAAAATTGGATATTTCACCTTTGCAACACAAACAGGCATTGGAGCATTAAAGAGAATCAAAGATTTGGTCAATATAAATTTGTCAGAGAATAAAGCCTGTAAACAATTATTAATTTTTCCCCAGAATGTTTTAATTTTAACACATTCAAAAAATATAGGTTCCCAATCAGCTTTCTCGTCTGATTTACATCTCCAACAAGTCATTCTAAATTTAGATATGATTTCTATTTTATTTGGTGTATAAAATGATCTATGCATATATTTCCATGTGAACAATTTTCATTTAAGTGAAGATGTCATTAATTTAGATGATTTTAACATCAACAGGAATTCTTTGTTTATATTATTATAATAGTTCCAGTATGATTCTTTAATATATTGTACCTCTATTTTTATTATTTTATATGTTTTAGATAATGGTATAAGTCTCTATTTTGTGTTGCATAGAGATTGATAAAAATTCAATTAACTTTGGGATGGATTTCTTAACTGTAGGTTGCATAATCTCTATTCTATTTTCAACATATTGTATACAATTCTGAGCATGTAACCAAAATTATTTCTCCAAATTAAACTTATCTAGTACATAAAGGGCTGATAAAGTATTCTCTTTGTGCATCGTTGAGACCAATATGTTAAGTTGTTTTCTTTAAAACTTTTCATCACCATCTCACTGGAAGATGTGATATTGTTTTGTGTGTAAGCTACTGGAAAAATGAGAAACAACCATGTTTTATATGATGGATTCTTGAGTAAAAATGTTCTAATTGTTTTTATTGTTATATTAATTAGGTCTGAGTTAATTTTAAGATTAGAGTTATTTATGAATTCTTCTTTTAGTAACCAATACATGGAATTGTGGGGAGATATAAATTTATTAGGACATATCAAAAATGTAGATAGAGTTAAAAAAAATCCAAAAATGGATTTCCATTTGACAGTATAATAGGAATTTGACCATAAAATTATTGTTTTGGTGACAGAAGCAATGGAATATAATTTGAGGTCTGGTAAACTAATGTCCTCATTCATCCAGTCTCTGAGATGGTTATTTAGTGCTATTCTTGGTTTATTGGGAAACCATTAGAACTTTAGGATTATAGAGTTAAATTGCTTTATAAAGGTTTTGGGTGGAGGTAAAGAGAGAGATTGTACTATATATAACATTTTAGGAAGTGTAATCATTTTGATAATTGAAAGCCTTTCATCCATAGTAAAGAAATGATTATTCCAGTTGCTTATAAGAGTTTCAATATCTTCTATACTAGACTCATAAATATCAATTATCTTTTTAATATTTTCTGCAATAACTATTCCTAAATACTTTAACTGCTGCTCTTTTGCTGTATATTTCTTAAATTCTTCTTGTATATCCTTGTTATCATAATTTATAGGCAAGATTTTTGTCTTATTTGATTTGAAAATTAGACCCGATTTTCTTTGAAAGTCTTTTATTAGAGTAAAAAGAGTTGTGAGAGATTTATTACAATCTTTTATGGTCAATCGAATATCATTGATAAATAACTGTTTCTTGAGTATTAGCTCTTTATTTTTTGACACTCCTTTAATATCAATGCGTGAGCTTATAAGGTTAGCAAATGGCTCAATAACTAAAGTAAATAATAATAGCGAGCGAGGGCATCCTTGTTTAGTGCCTTTTGTTATTTTTCTTGATTCGGAAGTAAATGGCCCAATTTTAAAATATGTTTGTGAATTAGTATATAAAAGATTAATGAGCCGTATAAATTTATAAGAAAATGTGCTTTCTTCTAATACTAATGAAAGATACCTCCAGTTAACAGAGTCAAAGGTAAAATTAATGTCAAGACTTACTATTGTTAAATTTTCTTTTGTTTTATTGGCCAGATCAATTAAAGATGTTATTATCATTATATTATCATAAACATTTCTATTCAAAATAAAACCTGTTTGATCATTATCTATTAAAGAGGGAAGGAACTGTTTTAGTCTATCCGCATGTATGGCCATAAATAATTTATAATCGACATTCAGTAATGAAATTGGTGTATAAGATGAGCACTTTTATTGAGTACTTATCTGTCTTTAATATTGGTGCGAGCAGAGAGTAACCCCAAGAAGAGGGAACTGCCTCTAAGTTCTTAACTATATTGAAAACATCAAGTATAATATTCAGATATTCTTTGGTCATTAATTTATAGATGTCAGAGATAACACCATCATTTCCAGGGGCATTTTTTTATTTATTTTTAACTTTTTAATATGTGATTTTTAACAGAGAAATTGAAATAGGTTTATATATAATATTAATCTGGTCAGTATTTATTTTTTTCTTAGTATATTTCTTTATGAATTTTTTTATTTTTTCATTTGAGTCTATTAACTTATTTTCCTCATTTATTTTTGTAAAAAAGTCCATAAACTCTTTTAATATATCTTCTAAGTCTGAAACATTTCTATTTTTGGATGGTGAATAAATAACTTACATTATTATAAGGGGACCATTGTTTGGAAATTGTTATTGGATTATGGACTGTTATATTAGAGCAAATGTAAGACACAGAAAGCCTAGAGAAAAGCATGGACTGATGATATTAAGAGACTTAGGTTTTCACAACATGAATTCAGAAAATGGCACTCAGTCTACTGCTGCAAATAACACAAAGAAGGAAGTCAATATAGAAAAGTTAAACACACAGGGAGATTCTTACCACATTGACTTCAATTTCTCTGTATTGTTTGACTGTGCAATACCATGGGTCTATATTAGATCAGCAAATGCTTAAAAAAGCAAATGCTGATTGATCGAACTTATGTAAGCAAAAGCTTACAATCTCAAACTATCAGATCAGCTATTTTTTTCCTAGGGAAAAAAATGGTGATCCAAAACATATACACACAACACAAGCACACAAAACAAACAGAAATCCACACACATACACCTAAAATCTGACACCTAACCCTACACTAAACTATGCACACACCACTAACTATCCACTTACCTTAACCCAAACCCTAACCCTAAGGTCCATCACTATCGCACACTCACCTCACCCGCTCCCTAACCCTAACTCACCTAAATCTGCCCTAGCCCTCATGTCCACACAATCGCACACATACCTAACCCGAGCCCTAACCCTAACTCACCTAACCCACCCTAACACTCACATCCATACAATAGCACACTTACCTGAATCCGACCCGTAACTTTCCACCACAGCACTGAAAATACCGAAGCAACAGAAATGGACAACCAAATTCTTTCCCTAGGAAAAAATTGAGTTTCTGTTGCTTCGATATTTCTAACTTTCGCTAAAATAAGGTTGATCAATCAGCGTTCACTTGTTTAAGCATTCACTGATCTAATATAGAACCCAATACCACAGCATACTACATTTATTTTTAATAGATCCCAGGTACAAAGGCAGGAATTTATAGTGTAAGTCAACTCATAATGAAATTTAATAAGAAGTAGTGACAAACTTGCACTATCTTAGGATAGGTTTGAAGATACTTGTGCACTTTATCTGAATAATTCTAGGAAGGCAGTTGTAAGTAAAAAAACACAAATTTACTCCCCATGATGGAAACAGAAATACTTAAAACTGTTTTGAAGTAGTATAATACATTTGGTGCCATCTCCAAAAAATGCATACCACTCAGTCAGTAAAAAGCAGAATATATCATTCTGAGCACCTAAGAGTTGATATAAAAGTAAATTTATGAAGCCAGGAAACAGAAATATTTTTTCATTCATAAATAATAACACAGGATGTGTTACCAATGTCAGGCCAGTGACTCACAATGGCAAGGTAATACATGATGGGACTAAGCTAGCAAATACATTTAATTCATATTTTGCCAGTATTTGGAAACAAGCTAAATATATCAAACAGGAGTCATCTTTTGAACTTACTGATTTTTTTGCTAGAATATATGCATAATTTAGTGGTCAGATCATTAGCATGAACAAAAAAATGATTGTAGCCCAGGTCTAGACAACATTCCTGGCTTTCTCACTAAGTGATTTGAGGCTAAAATATCACATCTGGATTTTTATGTTATTATTAGTGACACAGTCACTTTTATGCACAGACACACATACACACACACACACACACACACACACATACATATATATACATACATGTGTGCCTGCATATAACCAGTATAACTATAATGTAAGGAAAGCCAACATATACTGCATTAGTACATTATCCATAAATATATGTAGTCAATGGTACAATACACATGCATATTACGTATGAACTCAGTTACATTTGCCCACTTAATAGTTTCAAAAACATTACACTGTGCCTTTAATTACACCACAAGTTCAGAGTAGTTCAATGTAAGACTTTTTGGAATCCCATCTATTGTGTCAGGAGAAAAGGAGAACATTTTTCCAAAACTAGCCAAAATGGTCCAGAAATGGAATTTTATATGGAAACACAGAGATGAATAAGGGATAAACATTAATCAGACTGGAACAATGAAGAAGGGGAGAGGGTACTACTTAGAAATTAAATAAGTGAAGAATGGATGCAAGATAAATATCTGTACAGAAGGTAGAAACAAGAAGTGACAAAATGAACAAAAATAAATGCAAACGCTGAAGTAGAAGAGATGCAAACAGATTTGAAAAAAGTAAAGAATGAAGAGTCTCCAGGTTTTGATAGACTTATATTTGTATTTAAATCTGAGTTTTACAGAATATGGGGAGAGAAAAAAAATAGGAGTAATGACAGCATTATTGCAGGAATGGTGGGAGGAGAATATAGGGATAAAGTGTCATGCCACAATGTAATGGTGAAATGTATCTTGTTATGGATAGTTACATGAAGATATTTGAACATTATAATAGGAGCTTCAAAAATAAAAGTCAAAGCAACTATCTTGTAGCTAAGGAAAAGGAATGGGATTTGCAACAAAATATGATTTTTGCCTCCAGATATATTTTATTCTCAACAAAGCTGCAAGGATTGTTAGGGGATCTATGGAATATTACTAAAAGAGAAGTTCCTTCACTTGCAGAAATGAAGCTTAAATTTTCCTATCAAAGGGGGAGAAGTTTAAAGGACATTTTGGTACATAGTATTTATAAAAGACCTTTAGAGACAGTAACATGTATAACATCAAAATGTGGCACTGTACCTTGTGGTAAATGTACAATATGTCAGTACATAGTAGGTACATTTGATAAAATCAGTGGAAACTTATTTCATATAAAAGGACATTATACCTGCAAAAGTGCAGATGTAGTGTATGCTATAAAATGTTCTTGTAACAGTTTCTGCATTGGAAAAACCATTAGAAGTCTGGATGAAATAGTTAAAAAGCATGTAACAGATGTTATAAATAACAAAATAATAAGCCCTGTAGCGGAGCACTTTAATAAGAAACATGGTGGAGATGTTAGCAATTTGCAAGTTTGTGTTTTGGAACAAATAAATGTTAGTTTTTTGACTGAAGAATGAAAAAATATTTACTTAGAAAAAAATAATCAATTTTTATATTAAAATATAATACATTACAATGAACAAAGAGTGTCATTGGAGAAGTTTTATATGAAATTGTATAGTTTAAGTATAAAAGTTTTTTTTTAATTGATTAATTTTTTAATATGGGTGTAACTAATTGATTAATTGATGTTAGTGTTTTGTATATAAGATGTGTGTCTTAAACATTCATTACTCTGTAAAGGCTGCTGTAGCCGAGGCGCTAAGAGAATATTTGCTGTTGTTTGTTATTTTTAGACAGATTGTTTTGTTATTTCACATTTTCCACTGTTCTAATATTCCAGAAGAATTAATGCTGCTATTCAGTGCGTTTTATTGATGAAATCTGTTTGCTGCTATTTGTCTTGAATTTATTTGCTGCTGAATAAAAGGAGTTGGGTTCCAGTCCAAGGAGGTAATAGTCTCTGGTCTACATGGTTCATTTTTGACTGTTGTTCAAGTGGTTTATATAGCATTTATGATCAACGACTCTTTTTCCTCCTTACCCCACATATTCCAGGAAGCGGGTATGGATATATCACAACAGAATGCTGACATTACTGTGCACAGGGGTCCAAGTCTCTGTTTAATCCTGATGTGGAGAATATGGGTGCATCTACCAGTAATTTGTTGGATGCACAACATAGTGTATTCAGAAAATGGGAGGAAGATATAGATTGTGCAGCTACCAATTTAATTGCTGCCGTAGGTTAAAGGACAGAATTGTCAACTCTGCCAGTGGTGCAAGAACTTCTTAATCAAATTGAGAAGTTGTTTTTTAAAGAAACTGCAGTTTTCTATAATCTATATAGTCTACAAAGACACCAATAATTAAAAATTATACCCCGAGGTCTTCAAACCATTAAAAGTCAATCTACCTCTTTCAATTTAGCAGAAGAGCAGGATCATTTATTTCATGATAGATGTATTGCTGCTGCTCATCGTTGCAGCTGCAAATGGGTAACAATCCTGATAGAAAGGGATATGGTAAAAAGAAATCAACTTAAGGAAGAAACTAAAACAACTTTGTTCTGGTATAATTAAAGAAACATCAAATACTGCATTAGAATCTTTTTTGGGCAGTATAAATGATAGTCTCTTAACTTATGAAAAAGAATTGCTGAACAGTAGAAAAAAACAAACTTCAAGGGGACCTGTGCTATTACGATAGGAAGAAGGCATTTTGGCTATCTACCGATCAGCGTCCTGTTTGTAATCATGTAAGGTTCCAAAGAGACCAGGAAGTGGTGGGCCAGCAATCTAATTATTTTACATCGGGAGAAAGTGCGGTTTCTTCAATGGATGAAGGGGATGAAGATGAACATTTTCCTAAATTGCCATGTCTTCAGGATGGTGAATCCTTTTGGAACATGTATCATGAACAGACAGGACCGAAAAATAGAATCAAGAAATGGTCCTGGTATGGACATGGTACAACCAAGGAGCAAAGTTATGGTTCATATAATAAAAGGAGTAAATGTACAAATTAATAAGGTGTAAACTAGTAACTTAGATTCTTATGTAGTCAATCTGTCAGGTTATAATTCTGATAATGTTGAAATGTCAGTATTACAAAAGGGTTTGAAATTAATACCCTCAGCTTTACCTACACTATATGAATTAAAATGTGATGTCTTCAAATTAGTACGCAAAATGTACATAAAAGAATATTTTTTTAGTTTAAATAAAATGGAAAGTAGTGTGCTGGATGATGTTACAGACTCTTCCACTGATTATAGTTTTTATTCATGCGAGTCGGACATGGATAGTAATGCATATAGCAAACGAGATATGAGTAAAATAAAGGCTAAAAGTACTTTTATGCCTCCATTTGGAAATTAATGCATTCAGTGGTTTCATACTGCATGTAACTTAATACTTGAGAAGGAATTGTATGGTTTCAGCAAACAAGAAAAAACATATAATTTATCTAAACAAGAACGGTTAGCTTTAAAGCACCTTAGTGAAAATAGCCACTTAGTTTTTAAACCATCAGACAAGGAAGGAAAATTGGTAATTATGAAAACTTTTGATTACCTTAGCATGTGTATGGACCATTTAGAAAATAAAGATGTTTATAGTAAAGTGAATGAAGAGGTTTATCTGCAAGCTACTAGAGAATACGGACAATTATTGAACTAAAGGGTCCGTTTAAATTATTTTTCTAAATCGCACATTGCGGATAAATTTTCTAGTAAAGGAAGCACTATGGCTAGATTTTATTGTGTTCCCAAAATACACAGAAATATGATACACCCCCCAGGTCGAACTATAGTTTCAGCTAATGGCTATTTTACACATAATTTTAGGCTGTTTCTTACATGAATGTTTATTAAAGGAAGTCTTAAAACTAGCTTCATATTTGAAAGGATTCATTTGACTTGTTAAAGAAGTTGGAAGTCATACATTGGGAATCAGAAATGTATTTTCTAGTATTGGATGTAGCTAGTTTGCATACTAGCATACAGCATATGTTTGGTATGGAGGCTCTGAGTTATTTTATGGGAGATAGTCCCAAAGCACATTACATAAAAGAGTTAGTATATTTTTGCTTAACAAATATCTTTGAATTTGATGGCACTTTATATAAACAGTTACAAGGAACAGCCATGGGGGCTTCTTTTGCCTCATGTATGCACATTTGTTTATGGGTCTGGTAGAATCTAATCATATATATCAGAGCAAATTTTATAGAAGTTTTGTAAAAGGTTATTTCAGATTTATTGATGACCTAATATTTATTTGTAAAGGGGGTAGAAATGAAGTGAGTTCATTTACTGATTATTTAAATGACAACAGGTTTCATATTAATTATGATGGACTACAAGAAGGCTTAAACGTGAATTATTTAGATTTGACTTTGGAAGGTTCACCGAATGGTAAAATACACAGATTTATAGAAAATTTGAACAGCCCAGTCACATGTTGCATGCTTCAAGTTGTCATCCCACACACACTTTAACATCTATTCCATATGGAGAAATGTTAAGAATTAAGAGATTATGTAGTAATATACAGTATGCAAAAAGAGAAGCTGAAAAAGTGATGGACATGTTTATAAGCAGAGGATATGAAGAAAAAATTGTCATGGATAGTTACATGAAAATATTTGAACATTATAATAGAAGCATCAAAAATAAAAGTCAAAGCAACTATTTTGTAGCTAAGGAAAAGGAATGGGATTTGGCACAAAATATGATTTTTGTCTCCAAATATACTTTATTCTCAACAAAGCTGCAAAGATTGTTAGGGGATCTATGGAATATTACTAAAAAGGAAGTTCCTTCACTTGCAGAAATGAAGCTTAAAATTTCCTATCAAAGGGGAAGAAGTTTAAAGGACTTTTTGGTACATAGTATTTATAAAAGACCTTTAGAGACAGTAACATGTATAACATCAAAATTTGGCACTGTACCTTGTGGTAAATGCACAATATGTCAGTACATAGTAGGCACGTTTGATAAAATCAATGGAAAATTATTTCATATAAAAGGAAATTATACCTGCAAAAGTGCAGATGTAGTGTATGCTATAAAATGTTCTTGTAACAGTTTCTGTATTGGAAAAACTAAGAGAAGGCTGGGCAAAATAGTTAAAAAGCATGTAAGAGATGTTATAAATAACAAAATAATAAGCCCTGTAGTGGAGCACTTTAATAAGAAACATGGTGGAGATGTTAGCAATTTGCAAGTTTGTGTTTTGGAACAAATAAATTTTTGTTTTTTGACTGAAGAAAGAAAAAATATTTAATTAGAAAAAAAGAATCAATTTTTATATTAAAATATAATACATTACAACCATTAAGGTTGAACAAAGAGTGTCATTGGAGAAGTTTTATATGAAACTGTATAGTTTAAGTATAAAAGTTTTTATTTCATTGATTATTTTTTAATATGGGTGTAACTAATTGATTAATTGATGTTAGTGTTTTGTATATAAGATGTGTGTCTGTGTAACGAATTGATTAATTGATGTTAGTGTTTTGTATATAAGATGTGTGTCTTAAACATTCATTACTCTGTAAAGGCTGCTGAAGCTGAGGCGCTAAGAGAATATTTGCTGTTACTTGTTGTTTTTAGATAGATTGTTTTGCTATTTTACATTTTCCACTGTTCTAATATTCCAGAAGAATTAATTCTGCAATTCAATGCATTTTATTGATGAAATCTGTTTGCTGCTATTTGTCTTGAATTTATTTGCTGCTGAATAAAAGGACTTGGGTTCCAGTCCAAGGAGGTAACAGTCTCTGGTCTACATGGTTCATTTTTGACTGTTGTTTTAGTGGTTTATATAGACTTATATTTGTATTTAAATCTGAGTTTTACAGAATATGGGGAAGAGAAAAAAAATAGGAGTAATGACAGCATTATTGCAGGAATGGTGGGAGGAGAATGTAGGGACAAAGTGTCATGCCACAATGTAATGGTGAATCTTATCTGGAAGCAGGAAGAGAATGAAGATATATGCAATAGAAGACTGATTTCATTTGAAAATACAGACATAAAGGAAAACAATGGGATTCTGTTATACAATTATCAACTTCTCTGTCCATTTTCTACCTATTTATTATCCCTGCTATGAATGAACACCAAAGCAGCATGTAGAATATTTTAAATCAACTGTTTTTCTCCACTAGAACAGTACATTACTGTACTGTGGTGGTTTCACTTTCAAAAAATGTTTGTCCCGCCCTGTTAAAGCTTGCTGCAGTCTCCAATTCATTGATGTCATCAACAGCTATGAATACAGGTTGTTTTCCGGCCAATTCCTTCCCCAAACTGACATTTCCATGACCTTAATAAAAACCCACCCATGCTGTGATGTCACAGCTGTCTGGTCCTTTCCATACCCATACAGAATGTAAAGGCTAGAACAATGAAACAGTACATGAGTCAAGTCGCCTGCTGTGGGCTTTCAATCACAGGTGGTAACAGCTCAAATTACCCTTAGCACTTTGACAGCTAGGAAGTAAGGTGTGAAGGGGAATGGAAAATGAGTCACAGTAGTAAAAATTCAGGCTTCAGAAAAGACTGCAGTTTAACCATTCTAAAAAGAAGCAACATTTAAAAGCACTTTGAAAGTCTGTTCTGTGGCATTTGCACTGTTTGTGTTTTATGTAGGCTGAAATGTTACTTAAAACTTACTGACTGAAACACAGCAGTGTATGCATGTAAAATCAATGCAGTGAAAGGAGCTTCAGGAAGAAATAGGCATACATGACATATTTTTTTAGAGATGCACTGCATTATGGGGCAGACTAAACAATCATAATTATTTCAAGATGCCAGACCCCAAGTGATAAGACTCAGAAATTATGCATAAAAAGATTTAAAAACCTGTACATAGTCCCAGAGTGGTGTTAAAATGTAGGAAACACCAAACCATGATGAAATAAATGTTTTTTTGAGTCTGTGTGTGCGGTTCTCTTTTAAAATATTGAGAAAACAGCTTAGGCTATGTGAAAGTTATAGTTATTTGAAAAAGAGGTATCTGAGCTTTGGCCGGCTAACATCTACCTGAAATCAACTGGATGTATAAGTGAATTTAAGTACACTTTTATCTTCTCTTTTTCATATAGTACTGTATTTAATGTATTTATTTGTGTTTTTCACTGAATATTAACTCAACTGAAGTTGTGGCTGTCTCTCTACAGAGTACTTGTTAGAATTTCTGTGTAGCTATTCATAGCAATGGGGGGTAGATTCACCTCATCACTGATATTCTGTCCTGCCTTATATAAGTGGTACATTTTGAGTTATCTCTGCTTATAATCTGAGCTTTGGCTGTCTAACATCTACCTGAAATCAACTGGATGTATAAGTAAATTTAAGTACACTTTTATCTGCTCTTTTTCATATAGTACTGTATTTAATTTATTTATTTGTGTTTTTCACTGAATATTAACTCAACTGAAGTTGTGGCTGTCTCTCTACAGAGTACTTGTTAGAATTTCTGTGTAGCTATTCATAGCAATGGGGGGTAGATTCACCTCATCACTGATATTCTGTCCTGCCTTATATAAGTGGTACATTTTCAGTTATCTCTGCTTATAATCTGAGCTTTGGCTGGCTAACATCTACCTGAAATCAACTGGATGTATACGTGAATTTAAGTACACTTTTATCTGCTCTTTTTCATATTGTACTGTATTTAATTCATTTATTTGTGTTTTTCACTGAATATTAACTCAACTGAAGTTGTGGCTGTCTCTCTACAGAGTACTTGTTAGAATTTCTGTGTAGCAATTGATAGCAGTGGGGGGTAGTTTCACCTCATCATTGATATTCTGTCCTGTCTTATATAAGTGGTACATTTTGAGTTATCTCTGCTTATTATCTGGGTTTTGGCCGGCTAACATCTACCTGAAATCAACTGGATGTATAAGTAAATTTAAATACACTTTTATCTGCTCTTTTTCATATAGTACTGTATTTCATTTATTTATTTGTGTTTTTCACTGAATATTAACTCGACTGAAGTTGTGGCTGTCTCTCTACAGAGTACTTGTTAGAATTTCTGTGTAGCTATTGATAGCAGTGGGGGTAGTTTCACCTCATCACTGATATTCTGTCCTGCCTTATATAAGTGGCACATTTTGAGTTATCTCTGCTTATTATCTGAGCTTTGGCCAGCTAACATCTACCTGAAATCAACTGGATGTATAAGTAAATTTAAATACACTTTTATCTGCTCTTTTTCATATAGTACTGTATTTAATTTATTTATTTGTGTTTTTCATTGAATATTAACTCAACTGAAGTTGTGGCTGTCTCTCTACAGAGTACTTGTTAGAATTTCTGTGTAGCTATTCATAGCAATGGGGGGGGGGGTAGATTCACCTCATCACTGATATTCTGTCCTGCCTTATATAAGTGGTACATTTTGAGTTATCTCTGCTTATTATCTGAGCTTTGGCTGGCTAACATCTACCTGAAATCAACTGGATGTATAAGTAAATTTAAGTACACTTTTATCTGCTCTTTTTCATATAGTACTGTATTTAATTTATTTATTTGTGTTTTTCACTGAACATTAACTCAACTGAAGTTGTGGCTGTCTCTCTACAGAGTACTTGTTAGAATTTATGTGTAGCTATTGATAGTAGTGGGGGGTAGTTTCACCTCATCACTGATATTATGTCCTGCCTTTTATAAGTGGCACATTTTGAGTTATCTCTGCTTATTATCTGAGCTTTGGCCAGCTAACATCTACCTGAAATCAACTGGATGTATACGTGAATTTAAGTACACTTTTATCTGCTCTTTTTCATATAGTACTGTATTTAATTTATTTATTTGTGTTTTTCACTGAATATTAACTCAACTAAAGTTGTGGCTGTCTCTCTACAGAGTACTTGTTAGAATTTCTGTGTAGCCATTGATAGCATTGGGGGTAGTTTCACCTCATCATTGATATTCTGTCCTGCCTTATATAAGTGGTACATTTTGAGTTATCTCTGCTTATTATCTGGGCTTTGGCCGGCTAACATCTACCTGAAATCAACTGGATGTATAAGTGAATTTAAGTACACTTTTATCTGCTCTTTTTCATATTGTACTGTATTTAATTTATTTATTTGTGTGTTTCACTGAATATTAACTCAGCTGAAGTTGTGGCTGTCTCTCTACAGTTAGTTCCCTACCCTACCTCCCTGTTCTTGTTTTGGTGTTAATGTTGGTGGCTTTGAAAATGCCCGCCCCTCTTGTAGATTTGTATTTGGATACTCCTTCTGGGCCCATCTCATTTGCTCATTCAACTGAGTGCAGTGAGATCATATTCTGATTTTAGGCACTCCTACTTTGTACAAAGAGAGCATTTGGGAAGGACAACCCCTGTAGCCTCTTAATCCTGCTCTGTTCCCTCCCTTAAAAAAAAAACAATATATATATATATATATATATATATATATATATATATATATTATTCAGCTGCTCTTACTGTAACTGTCTTAGTTGCTCTTCTGTGTGCTATCTGTTCAGTCACTCTTACTCTGCACTTATTACTGCTTGTTAGAAGTCTTTTAATTTACTGCTTTCTGCATTTGTTTTTTAATCATTTGCTAATTTAATTGCATTTATTTGAACTGTATTTGCCATAGTGTTGCTACACACTCGGGTGTGCTGGCCTACATTGCAATTTGAATTGTATTTACTGCTGTTTTAGCTGTTTTTCTGTAACTAAAAAAATTCTAAGCTTGTTTCCTGCCTTTCCTGTAACTAAGAACAGAATGAATGGCAAACATTGAAATAAGCCTGGATTCCATGAACACAGTGAGGCAATCGATCCTTATACAAAATGTTTATTCCATAAGTAAAAAAACACTCAAAGGCCATAATAAAACATAAGCATCTAAAAGTGCTACTAGTTAAGCGCTTTCATCTACTAAAGTTGTAGAGTTCTTCAGAACAAGTAGCACTGTTAACCAATCCATTTAAATAGATTACTTTTGTCGCCAATGGGTAAATTTGAAAAATTAAAGCTGAAGCTGTCTAATTTCTGTAAAATACTGTTACTTAATGTAACACATACTAACTACAATAACAGTTTCACATATTATACTTAACCAATCCTTCTTAAGAAATCATCAATCATATAGGATGAAATCTGCTATAAGGATGAATATTTTAAGACATCTATAAATAATTTATTACATCAAATAAACATGCCCTAGTTATTAAAATGGGTTTAATCAGAATATTATCATTTAGTCCTGGGAAGGTGGTTGCATCCAATAACAATTGCCATTTTACTTCCTTTGATCCCAGAATAGCCTTTATATTCCCACCTCGGGGGCTTTCCGTAACCTGTTCAATAATACCAAATTTAAAACTATGATTATTCCCCCACTTCTCAATGTGCCTATATAGGGCATTAGTTTTATCCTGCTTCCTAATCTTATATAAATGGTCATAAATCCAATTTTTTAGACATCTATCAGTTTTTTCTCCATAGTATCCTGGACATACCATACATTTAGCTAAATAAATTACATGTTTAGTGTTACAGTTGCCAATTTTAAATGTAACAGCTGTTATATTCCTTATTTGCCAAAACTATCTTATCATCCTCTAATATGGCATGACATTGTCCACATGTCCCACACTTTCTATTGTGGCCCACCCTATTATTCATCCTAGTGTTCTCTCCACACTGTTCCAAAGTACTTTTTAAAGTTCCGTCCTGTCTTATACACAAAAACTGGAGTCTCTTCCACCATTTGTATAATATTTTCATCAGTCGTAAGGATGTTCCAATTATGCATAATGACTTTCTTAACCTCATTAACATAAGTACCATATTCAAGTATGCAAGCACGATTAAAATGTTTGTTGTTGTTATTAGTTGCACCATGGGAAGAATTCTGTACCATTCCCATACCAAGCAAAGGTTTATATTTACCTCCCCATTCTCTGATGACATATCTAGTAATATCATAAATTAACCCTTTGGGGAATCCTCTTTCACTAAACATTTCTCCAATATAATAAATTTCCTGCACCATATTCTCATATTGCAAAGTTATTCGGGCCGCTCACACTGTCCTTTCAATATATTTCTCACTAGACATAGGTTCATAGGTTCATAGGATCATACTAGGCTATCTGCCCTAGAGCATTTATAAGCCTAGCCAGAGTGTGTTTGGCTTTCGCCACCCATTTTAAATGAATTTTGCTATGCCCTTTTTCGAGGTTAGTATACTGTGCCTCTGTCTAACAGTGACACAGAAGTGATACCCAGGGTAAACCTACGATCTCCCATCCACTCATCAAGATTCCTCTTGAAGTGAGTCAATGAGGGACTCTGCCTAACCTGGACTGGGATTTTATTCCAGAGTGAAGGGAGCCTCTGGGTTATGAATCTGTCCCTCCAGCATGTCCTATTTATTTCAGTGCTGAGGTTCAAGTCTCTCGAGTGCGTAGCTCGATGGGATTTGGATTTTCTGAGGTGCAGCATGTCCATTAATTCCGGGTTGGACATGGCTTTATACGTAAGGCACAGATTGCCTCTGAGCAGGTGGTATGACACTGAGTAGAACTGGAGTTTCTTTAACCGGGCAGCATATGGCATCTGTTTGAGCCCTTTAATCCTCTTGGTGAGGTACTTTTGGGGTCTTTCCAGTTGCTGCATCCTGGATGGTTACAAGAATATTCCAAGTAGGTATTACTAAAGGTTTCTTTTCTATGAATACGATACTTAAAGCCCATAGGTGTGTGACTTATCAAAGTATCCAAAAGCAGCTTCCCAGATAATATTCCAATTAAGCCCATTTTAATAATTAGGGCATGATTATTTGATGTAATAAATTATTTATAGATGTCTTAAAATGGTCATCCTTATAGCTGATTTCATCCTATATGATTGATGATTTCTTAAGAAAGATTGGTTAAGTATAATACATGAAACTGTTATTGTAGTTAGTATGTGTTACATTAAGTAACAGTATTTTACGGAAATTAGGAAGCTACAGCTTTAATTTTTTTCAAATGTACCCATTGGTGCCAAAAGTAATGTATTTAAATAGATTGGTTAACAGTGCTACTTGTTCTGAAGAGGTCTATAACTTTAGTAGATGAAAGCACTTAACTAGTAGCACTTTTTAGGTGTTTATGTTTTATTACGGCCTTTGAGTGTTTTTTTTACTTATGGAATAAAAATTTTTTGTAAGGATTGATTGCCTGACTGTGTTCATGGAGTCCAGGCTTATTTCAATGTTTGCCATTCATTCTGTTCTTGGTTGTTGTTGGGGAAACATTGTGTTTCCTGTAACTAGTCAAGTCCAGATACAGACTTGCTGTATCTAGGACTGTTGGTAAGCTTCTGAGTCCCCCAAGCCTTTCTGTGTTGGAGGGAAGCCTTCTAGCTTATCAGTTGGAGTGGTAAGCACTAGGTAGCCTATCTACCATGGGAAGAGTGGTTTTTGGCCCTGAAATTGTAGTTAATTGGCCGGTTGAGCAGTTTTTCTATCTCTTTCTACTTTCTGGTTAAAAGCCCGTTTTGAGTTTGGTCCCTGCCTTTCCTATAACTAGTGTAGTCCAGGTACAGATTTGCTGTATCAAGGACTGTTGGTAAGCTTCTGAACCCACCAAGCCTTTCTTTGTTGGACAGAAGCCTTCTAGCTTATCAGTGGGAGTAGTAAGCACTAGGTAACCTATCTACCACAGGAGGAGTGGTTTCTGGCCCAAAAATGATAGTTATTTGGCCATTTGGGAAGCTTTTCCATCTCTTTCAACTTTCTGATTTAAAAGCCTGTGCTTGCGCTTATTTCTTGCCTTTCCTGTTACTAGTCTAGTCCAGGTACAGATTTGCTGTATCCAGGACTCTTTGTAAGCTTCTGAGCCCCCCAAGCCTTTCCGTGTTGGAGAGACCTTCTAGCTTATCAGTGGGAGTGGTAAGCATCAGGTAGCCTATCTATCACAAGAGGAGTGGTCCATGGACCCGGAAATTGTAGCTGTTGGCTGTTTGAGTAGTTTTTTTCCATCTCTTTCAACTTTCTGGTTTGAAAGCCACAGTTGCGCCTTTTTCCCGCCTTTCCTATAACTAGCCTAGTCTGGTTACAGAGTTGTTGTATCCAGGATTGTTAGTAAGCTTCTGAGCCCCCCAAGCCTTTCTGTGTTGGAGGGAAGCCTTCTAGCTTATCAGTGGGAGTGGTAAGCACTAGGTAGCCTATCCTCTATGGGAAGAGTGAGTTTTGGCACAGAAATTGTAGTTTATTTGGCCGTTTGGGCAGTTTTCCATCTCTTTCAACTTGCTGGCTTAAAAGCCTGCATTTGTAATTGTTCCCTGCATTTCCTGTAACTAGTGTAGTCCAGGTACAGATTTGCTGCATCCAGGACTCTTTGTAAGCTTCTGAGTCCCCCAAGCCTTTCTGTGTTGGAGGGAAGCCTTCAAGCTTATCAGTGGGAGTGGTAAGCATTAGGTAGCCTATCTACCACAAGAGGAGTGGTTCCTGGCCCAGAAATTGTAGCTATTGGCCGTTTGGGCAGTTTTTTCCATCTCTTTCAATGTTCTGGTTTAAAAGCAGCACTTGCGCTTGTTTCCCACCTTTCCTGTAACTAGATTAGTCCAGATACAGAGTTGCTGTATCCAGGATTGTTGATAAGCTTCTGTGCCCCACAAGCCCTTCTGTGTTGGAGGAAAGCCTTCTAGCTTATCAATGGGAGTGGTAAGCACTAGGTAGCCTGTCTACCATGAGAGGAGAAGTTCTTGGACCAGAAATTGTACTTATTGACCATTTGGACAGTTTGTCCGTCATTTTCAACTTTCTGGTTTAAAAGACCACATCTGCACTTGTTTCCTATCTTTCCTTTAACTAACCTACTGGGTAGCACTAGAAAGCCTTAAACTGATACAAGCCTTTTAGCTTAGAAGAGAGACTTTGGAGTGATTATCAGTTTTATGCACTTTCTTGCTGTACTTAACTGTTTTCTGCCTAAATGCAGATTTTCCAGCATTTATTGTGATTTAAAAGCTTGTTTTTTCACATATTGTACTTATTTGACTGCCTGTACTTTTAAAAAGTTGTTTTTCTTTAAATAATTTGTTTAACTGTTGTAGCCTACACACTAAAGTGCGATAGCCTTTTCTGATCGTTTGTAGTCGTTTAAAGCTGTTTTAAGTGTATTTTTTACTGTTTTACCTTATCTTTTCAAAACAAAACAAAAAATCTTTGTTTCCCGCCTTTCTAAGCTAGTATAGTCCAGTTTTCAGGCTAGTGCTGAATTTAGAGCTGTGATACTAGTTTCTCAGTTGCCCATACCTTACTTGGATAGAAGGAAGTTTCTCTGTTCACCTGTGAGAGAGGGGAGCTTTGAGCAACCTATCTGTCCCTGGAGGAGTGGTTCCAGCCCAGAAGTTAGTAGTTTATTGGCCATTTTAGGCTAATTTCTATCTCATTCATTTCCCTACTATAAAAACCGCATTTGCACGGTTTTGCACATCGGGCAGCGCTGGTTAGCTATGGTTAAATTATTCCCGGCTCCACTAAGTCTCCTCTTCAGTTTTTCCCTTGAAACTAGTTTAACTCTCAACCTCAACCTAAACACTCAAAAAGGATCCTACAGCACAGCACTTGCTCAGACCTAACAGCAATCACTAATATACCCTGACACTGTTTGCCCAGCAGGGCAAGGCTCTTTATTCACCCCTCACCAACCAAGTGACTAAGCAGCTCAACCTACTATTCAGGCATGACCAAAGAGCAATTTCAGGTGTACTCTCCAGTTCAGCTGGTGAATCTGGGTATCCTGAGGCAATGTTACAACTGCCTCATGTACACAGACAACCCTCTCCTCCTACCACAAAACACTAACATATGTGAGAGATGCAATTATACAGCTAAACTGGAAGCTAAGCTGTCTCCACCCAAGACTGAAACAGACAGTCAAGAGGAGAAGGTTAACACTTGCACCACACCTCCAGCCGCACACAGACCTACTAAAACAGCATTGGCAAAAAATACACATAAATACACAAAATCATACTTGGAGGCTCTAAATAAAAACTTGCAAAAGCATCAGAGACCTCCAAAGCAGACACCCAAACAACCTGCACCTCCCATCACAAACCAGACAACACATAAAACACAAAAGCAGTGTGCAGCACAATCACAGCCCTTAAGGCGAAATAACATACCTAACACACTAGTAATAGGTGACTCTATAGTCAGGCACACTGATGTCCCACTCACTAGGCTGGGCAAGCAGAAGGTTACTGTTAGCTGCCTGTCAGGAGACAGAATCCGCCACATAACACAAGCACTCAGGTCACTCCAGAACAAGTACAAATATGAAATCCAACACAAAAGAAGCCAGCACCATGCCAGTAAAGCATTTATTGCGATCTAGTACCTCGGCTTTTCGCCTTCAAATGGATCACAAATACAAAGTGCTGTTAACTCTTATTTATACAAATTTTTCTAAGTTAATCAGCACCAATTACTCAATTACAACATTTTCTAGGTGAATTTAAAGTGCTCTGCCATTATTTTGTTATACAAATCTTGAACATTAAAACAAGACATCCACAATCATTGCCTTCATAATTACTATTATTAAGCTAACAAATTCCATATGTTATTTTATTATCAAATATATAAAAAATAGTATAACAATATATGTGTAAGAGAAAGAAAAAGAATAAATTTAGATTACTTCCAAGTAATTTAAATTAAAAAGAACCAATGTGACAAAATACATATGCATATACGCGTATATACAAAATTAAAGAAGTATGACCTCTGTGAATCAATTTTTGTCAACTATTTAATTAATCTATAATGACTATGTAAAAAATACATAACTAATCAATGTTAAATACTTAGTTCTAAGTTCAATCCATGTGGTTTCAATGTGTTAAATTTAAGAATCATCCTGGTCTCTAATTTGAGTAATTTTTGAACTAGTAGTCCCCCATTTTCACAATTAAAAGGTTTGCCCAACACACAAAATTTTAAACTACTAGAGTCACTTTTGTGTTTCTCCAAAAAGTGTTTGGCCACCGGGCTATAATCATTTTTGTTCCTAATATCTTTTATGTGTTCCAAAACTTGAACACGAACCATCCTTTTCGTTTGACCTATGTACCACATGTTAAGACATGAACAACCCAATAAATATACCACTCCCATAGATTTACAGTTGAAATAATGTCTGGCTTTAAAAGATATTTCATTAATATTAGTTATGTTATTGATCCTGCTACAAACACTACACTGTCTACATGGAAAAGTACCTACAATATTATCATTAATTACCACTTCACCTTTACTAATAAAGTTATAGTTTAATAATTCCTTTAAGTTTTTACCTCTTTTATAAGAAAAAATTATATGTTTGGGAAATATTAAACCTATGTTATCATCCTCACAAATCAGATACCAATTTTTTCGTATAATATTACACACTTCTTTAGATAAAGGGGAGTATTTTGTAACAAAAAATAACTTAGACTCACTAGTCTTTATATCTTCTTTACTTCTTCCCCTTGATGTAATATTATTTCTTATTTCAATAGTTGATGAACTTCGTCTCTCCTGTCTAACCTGTCTTTGATGTTCATATTCTAAGTGGTCTATGATTCCTAATACTTTATTTTTTGAAAATAACAAATGATCATTTCTATAGCCTCTCTTAGATAACCTTGATTCAACCTTACTTAATTCAAAATATCTATCATTAACATCACTGGTGTGATTATAAATCCTTTGAAATTCACCAAAGGGAAGAGACCAAATCAAATGTTCCGGATGCATACTTTCTGCATGTAGAAACATATTTACAGAAGTTGCTTTCCTATAAGGCCTGTATCCTATTTTATCATCTTCATGAAACAAAGTTATATCAAGGAAATTAATCCTATCTCTATCAATTTCATAAGAAAATTTTAGACCATGATCATTATTATTTAATTCTTCAAAAAATTCTATAAATTCAAAAATCTCACCACTACATATTAATATGAGATCATCAATAAACCGCTTATAAAATATTACATTATTTTGATAGAAAAAAGTTAAATAAATATATAACTTTTCAAAATAATCCATATAAAGTATGGCATATGAGGGCGCAAAAGCAGCCCCCATAGCCATCCCTTTGATTTGAAGAAAAAAAATCTTTACTGAAACAAAAATAGTTATGGGAAAGACAAAATTCTAACAATTGTATCAAAAATGAGGTTCTAGGACCATCTCCCAACATATTTTGAACAGCTTCAAGTCCCCACCTTCTATTAATATTGGTATATAATGCCTTCACATCTATAGTTACCCAATAATAGCTATTTTTCCATTTGATTTCACTAATTTTATCTAATAAATCCTGAGTATTAGAGATGTGAGCTGAAATTCTAGACAGGTGACTTTTTAAATGGAAGTCCAAAAAAATATTAACTTTGCTCAAAAAGGATTCTTTACCTGAGACTATAGGTCTCCCTGGTGGCTTTATTAGGTTTTTGTGCACTTTTGGTAATGCATAGAAGGTTGGCGTCATTGTTTTTTTAACATATAACTTTCCTACATCACTTTGATTAAGAAAACCAAGACGCTCCCCTCTTTCCAAAAGATTCAACAATTCGCTGTTAAATTCAACAATTGGGTCATTACTTAAACACAAGTATTCATCTTGATTCTTTAACAAATCAAAAACCATATTGCAGTAGTCTGATTTGTTTAAAATTACCCAATTGCCACCTTTGTCTGCACATTTGAAAATAAACTCTGTTTTAATTTTTTTCAAGTATTTTAATGCCATCCATTCTTCTTTGTTTAAATTATAATCTTTAGACACATTTTTCAGACACTCCATTAACACTGTTATTTCCTTAAATACTATTTTAAAAAAAGTTGAAATTGCTGGCACTTTAATATTAGGTGTAAAAGTACTCTCAGATGCTATAGGTGGAACAGTCAATTTGCCATAGCCCGTAAAAAACATTTCACCATCATCAATGTTATTAGGTATGTCTTCATAAACTAAATCAAAATCAGCATTTTCATAATCATAAACTGATAGGTTTAGTAATTCATTATCAACGCTTTCGGTAGCGGTATCATAAACATCAGTATCACAGATTTCATCATTTAAATTTATGCTATTGTCATTATAGAAAAAAACTTTCAAATATAGTTTTCTTATAAATTTCTTGAGATCAAAATAGATGTCACTTAATGAGGGAAAAAAAGTAGGTACAAACTTACTTCTCTTCAATAACACTGATCTCATAGCTTGGTTAACAACTAAATTAGACAAGTTAACCAAGCACAAATTGTCATCATGTAAACTACTTACTCGCTCATTCCTTAAGACGATTTCTGCCCTTTCTTCCATTTCTCCCTCGACCAGATTTATTGGTCTGAAAAGAAGCATCAATGGCAGAAATGTTGGAGGAAGAGCCATTCATACAATCAAAATCACTATGTCCATTGGTAGAATTAGAAAAAGTCACATTTTTTACATGATTCTTTTCCCGTTCCCCTGAAGACGCTGAAACACTGCGCTGTGTCCGTTGGTTTCGTGGGTTTTTTCGAACCTTGGATCTGCTACGTGAAGTATCGTGTTGCCATGAAAATAAGACTCCACTCTCGTAGTCCTTCATGTCGCGTATAAGTTTGTTTCTTTTACGTGATAAAATCTCTGTTTCCAATTTACTGATTTTATCAGTAATTTTAGTAAACTGCATTTTGAAATAGGACTCCCCCACCACCTCATCCTGTAAATGCAGAATTTCCTTTTTTAGCTTCTCGTGCACTCTCTGGTTCCGCTTAATTAATATATTCATGTTGGCGTGAATGACCTGAGACGTACCTCCCTGGACTACATGAAAAGAGACATGGAAGAGCTCTCTGATCATGTAGCCCAGGCTGGTATGACCCTGGCCCTGAGTAGCATCCTGGCCTCACCAAGAATGATACCTCAGTATAAAGAAAAAATGATCAATTTCAACAATTGGCTAAGCTTCTGATATCATTCAAAGGGAACTTCACCTTACTCAAGACAGAGGTGGTAAGTTTCACAGCCCCCACGCTAAAGGATAATGCTGTTCAATATGCAGAAACCTTTACAAATGCACTCTATGAGCACCTACAAGGATGCATGGATCATGCCATCCCTAGCAAAACCAAGACTCACTCCTCTAAGAGAAGGAAACCAGTTTGGTGGACCCTTGCCATAAACAGGCTATACAATAGAAGGAGAAAGTTAGTTCAGAAAAAAACCAAATCCCAAGAAGGAAAGACATCCCTGATCAGTATCAGTAAGAAACTAAGGTCCCTCATGAAATCATCCAAGACTAACTTTGAAAGAAAAATAGCCAAGGATTCAAAAGATAACCACAAAGCCTTCTTTAGCTATGTTAAGAATCTAAGTGGATACTCACAGATATGCACTGAACTACTACAAAATAACACAAAATATACTGAACCTACTGATATTGCCAACATCCTGGCAGATAGATTCAGTGCAAACTTCAACCCCCTCTCACCTCCAAAAGGGCCCACAACAATACAGGAAAAGTGTAGTCTCCCAAAAATCATAAACACACAGTTGAAAACAGCCCTTTCAAAAGCAAAAAACACAGCGTCAATGGGACCAGATGGTGCCCCAGGCTGCATCTTGCACGAACTACAGAACAAATGAACCCCCCACCTAAACAAGCTGTTCAACCTCAGCCTCTCCACAAGCTATGTGCCCATAGAATGGTGCACAGCAACAGTTATTCCTCTCCACAAAGGAGGGGCCACGACTGACCCTGGTAACTAATGCTCCCATAAGCCTGACTAGACTGGTCTGTAAGGTTATGGAGCGCATCATCATGGAACTCATTAACAAAGACATTGGGAACCTCCAAACACTTGACCCAACCCAGTTTGGCTTTGTTAAGGGCAGATCATGCCTACTAAACCTGGTTGACTTCTTCGAGACAGTCACCAAGGCCATAGGCGAGGGAAAGCTGGTTCACACAGCCTACCTTGACCTCGCCAAGGCTTTTGACAGCATTCCCCACTCGGGTATTACAGAAAAACTCACCAGCCTGGACATAAACCCCTGTGTCACAAGATGGGTTGCCAATTGGCTTACAGACAGAACTCACAACATAAGAATAGCGGGCTCCAGGTCCGACTCTAAACCAGTCACAACTCGTGTCCCACAAGGCTGGGTCCTGGGACTCCTACTGTTCAGCATATACTTCTCAGAAGTACAGACAAACACAGGAGGATGATGGCTAACCAAGTTTACCGATGACTGCAAACTGGGAGCCATAATTGACTCTCCGGCTGACACGGAATCCTCCAAAAGGGCCTTACTGAGACGGACACCTGGTGTCAAACTCATGACCTCAAGCTAAATGCCAAAAAATGCATAGTCATCCCGTTTGGGAAAAACAAAACACCCACGAATTACCACATAGGTGGCAGCCCCCTTAATACAGAAGAGGTAATAAGAGATCTGGGGACCCAGGTAGATAGTAATCTCTCCTTTGACAATCATATTGCCAAAGTAGTTAGGAAATCCTTCTATGTGGCCCATCTAATTACTACAGGGTTCACATCTAGAAATAAAGAGGTTATAGTGCCCCTCTACTCATCACTCATTAGACCCATCATAGAGTACAATGTCCCATTTGGGATGTACCTCACAATACACTTTCAATAGCTGGAAAGACCACAAAAGTACCTCACCAAGAGGATTACTGGCCTGAAACATATGTCCTATGCAGCCCGACTGAAAAAACTCCGGCTGTACTCAGTGGCATATCGCTTATTCAGAGGTGATTTCTGCCTGACTGACAAAGCCATGTCCAGCTCAGAATTGATGGACATGCTCCACCTAAAGAAATCCAAGTCACTGCGAGCCATGCACTCTAGTGAACTAAACCTCGCCACGACAATAAATAGAACATGCTGGAGGGATAGATTCCTATCACAGAGACTCCCCATGCTTTGGAACAAAATTCCAAACTACATCAGGCAGAGCCCCTCACTAACACTCTTCAAGAGAAACCTTGATGAGTGGATGGGTAACAGAAAATACACCCCTGGGATCACTTCATTGGCTCTGATTGACAGAGGATCAGTTAATTAATCAATGGGATGGGGAAAGCCGACACACTCTGGCTAGGCTTATAAATGCCCTCAAGCAGATAGCCTAGTACCTACCTATGAACCTATGAACCTATAATGGAATTAATGTTCAGGAGGGTTGTATAATATTAAGAGAGAGAACAGAAAACACTGAGAGGGAAAAGGAAGGAATTTTGTGTAGATGGTCTATAACAAAGGCATATGAAAATCAAACCACGAGATGATGATTGTTATTCTAAGCTATATGAATTTTGCGGAAGAATCATAGGATTTGTTAATGAGGTATATGGAAAGAAAGAAAGAATTGTAGAAATGACTGGATAACCTAATGTTTTAGGTCTACCTCCCACACACGTGGTTTAAGGTCAAGCCTGACCTACCAATACCTGTTTGGAGTTTGTTTGTTTTCTCTTTGCCTCTTTAGGGTTCCTCCAAAATATGTACTGTGTATACTGTGTGTTTCCATCTCAGACTCACCTAAGAAAGGAGCTGTGGGCAGCTGTACAGACTCTAGGTGGGTTTAGTATATCGGTTAAGGTCTTCACATCTTAGTCAAACACAGGTTTGAGTCTGACCTTGGGTTATTGGCTAGGCATACAATGGCTCTTTAGGGCAGTTAGCCTAGTATTCACTTATGAAAAGGTGATAATTACTCATTGTATGACTGTATTTGTGGGTGAAACAGTGAAGGTTTGTAATGAGTAAAGTAAGGGTGTACTTTAAGTCCATTGTTATTTAGTTTACCGGTGAATGCAGTAATAACTGAGGTTAAGTCTATGGTACAAAGGATGGATTGAGAAATATGGAAATAAGTATGGTTCCCAGTATGTTTTTTCCATATGTAAATGATATATTATGTATTATAATATGGTAGAAAGAATTGTAGAAATCAAATAAATTATTACAATACATACCAAATATGGGGGGATGAGGATGATAATAAGTTTTCTATAAACAATGAAGAGAAAAATAAACATTGACGTATTAGGCTTTACATTTGGTAATTGGACACACTGAAGAAGTGGCGAGAGTGGATATTAGAATAAACTTTAGGCAACGTTACATTATAGAGAAAGCTTGCAGCTTATGAAATAAAAAGAAAACTTAGTTGATTAACTCCATCATAATGGGAAAGATAGAATACAATGGATCTTTTTTTTTACTTTGGTAGAAAACGATGGAATTAGGACTAATGAGAATTATTTTCCAGTATTTGGGTGTGTAAATCCAGTAAAAAGAAGAATGCTGCATGGATACGAAAAAGGAAGACTGAATATGTGTTAAAAGTTTTTGTCTGCATTACATTTTATGTATGTTATTAAAGTATTATTAGGAAATGACTGTTTATTTACATAATTTACAGGGAAAGAAGGTAAAAAAGAAAGAAGTCCAAAGCTATTAATATGGCTATAGTAAAAAAGTTGAGATTGCAGAAGGATGTACTTCAGAAAGATTATAACTACAAGAAAAAGTAGTATTGTAATGTCATATAATGTTAATATAACCAAACAGCTGAGAGAAAATAGAAAACTCCCTAAGAAATAGTTTCGTCCATCCATCCATCCATCCATCCATCCATCCATCCATCCATCCATCCATCCATCCATCCGTCTGTCCACAAATATTTTTCTCCATGTTTCTATATGGGGTTATGGTGTCATTTCATCAGTGTCAGTCATCTAGAGCCAGTGTTCTTCCATACCACAAATACTCACACACACACACACACCTGTGGCCAATTAAAAGCAAGGAACGTGGAATACCTGGAGGAAATCCACACAAACACAGGGAGGACATGCAGACTGTGCAAAGATGGCATCCCAGCCAAAAACTGAACTGGAGATCCTCCTACTGTGAAGTGACAATTTTACACTGTGCTCCGCTGTGCACTCTAAGAAACAGTTTGATGAAGAGAATACCAAATGAATCTGGAATTAGGAACTTTGTATGGAGATAAAGTCACAGAACATTGTCTGTTAAAGCTGATATGAAATATAAAATAAAGAGGAGATGGTTTGTTTGTTTGTTTAACTGCTTAACACTACTAAATGGTGAAATGCATGACACATCTAGCAGCAGTAAAAATCCTTGCATTTTAGAGCACTACCTGAAAATTTAAGTTTAAAAGCATAAGCTGAACAAATGTAGGTATCTTGCCAAATGAAAATGTTATTAAAAAGTTGAAAACAGTAATGTTATTAGTAAGAAAGTCTTCTTTACAGTGATTAGTCACTAAATTCACAGTCTTTACATCAACACTGCTGATTCATATCCAGGAATTAACAGCAAAGTTAGTTTAAAACCAATTTTAACTAGATTACGTAATATTATTAATTGATTTTTTAAAAGTTTTATTATGTTGTTTGCACTTTAAGACTTGTTCGTCACATGATTCTTGGCTGCTAATCATGTGACTTCTAGACCTGTATATAAGCTTCTAGTATGCAGACTTGATTGTATTAGTATTGAAGAAGGGTTCTGCCCAAAAGCTTTGCTTTGTTATTAAAGGTGTTTTTTCCTACAAGTTTGTGTTACTTGCAACACTATCATGTAGACAGATCCATATTTATATCTTTCCCTGAGATTTCAAATCACATATTTTCATATCATGGAAGCTGTTTATATATATATATATATATATATATATATATATATATATATATATATATATATGTGTATATGTATATTGCCAGAGCATTTACCTTCAGCAAAACTTAAGCTTTCTTTCTAATGTACTTGGTGTGACATCCGGATTCAGTAATGGCTCCCAGTTTGCAGTCATCAGAGAAGTAGATGCCAAACAAGAGCGGTCCCAGGACTGAACCCTGGGGTACTCCACTTGCCACTTGTCTGGAGCTGGATTAGGAGTCGGCTACTTTTACAGTGCATGTTCTGCCAGTAAGCCAGTTGGCAACCCATCGAGTGACGTAGGGATTATTGCCCAGCTTTGTAGGTTTATCTATGATTCCAGAGTGGGGGATGGTGTTGAAGGCCTTGGCGAGGTCCAGATAGGCTGTGTGGACCACCTTACCCTTGTCCACAGCTCTGGAGACTGATTCAAAGAAGTCAATCAGGTTTAGGAGACAAACTGCATGGGGTCCAGTGTTTGAAGGTTGCCAATGTCTTGGTTTATAAGTTCCATGATAATACGTTCCATGGCCTTGCAGATCAGGCTCATCAGACTGATGGGGCAGTAGTTCCCAGGATCCAAGGTGGATCTTCCCTTGTGGAGTGGGATACTTGTAGCTGTGCGCCACTCAGTGGGCATGAAGTCTAGGTGAGGCTATGATTAAATATGGCACTTAGGTGAGGTGCCAGTTCATTTTGTAGTTCATGCAGTACACAGCCTGGGATGTCATCTTGTCCCATGGATGCTGTATTCTTAGCTTTGTAGAGTGTGTTTTTTACCTGTGTGGACATTATTACTGGAATTTGGCAATCTTTCAGTATTGAGATGGGCCTTTTAGGGGCTGAGAGGGGGGGGGGTGAAGTTTGCACTAAATCGATCTGCCAGGATATTATCAATATCCTTGGGATCAGTATATTTAATGTCATTCTGTTGTAGCTCAGAGCAGATCTGAGCATTGCCATTTAGATTCGTGACATAGCTATAGAATGCCTTGTGGTCGTCTTTGGAATCTTTGGCAATTTTATTTTCATAATTAGCTTTGGAGGATTTTTTGAGGGATCTCAGTTTCTTACTGAGGCTGGAAAGGGAGTATTTTGCATCCAGGGACTTTCCTCTTTTCTGCAACAGTTTCTTCCTTTTGTTGTAAAGTTTGTTTATGGCAAGGGATCACCAGATTGGATTCTATTTTTTGGAGGAGAGTGTCTTGGTTCTATTGGGGATGGCATGATTCATGCACAAGTGGATGTGCTCGTACAGTGCCTTGGTGTAGGATTCAGCAGTCGAACTTTCAGTTCCCGTCTGCATGGGTGTCATGAAGTTTGTCACTTCTGACTTGAGTAGCATGAAGTTGGCATTGGAGAAGTTTTTTTACGAAGGTTTCCTTACTGTGGGGGTGGGGGTGGGATGTGGATGTCAAGGGTGATTAGCTTATGGTCAGACATGACCAATGAGGGGGTGACCATAGGTGTGGAGCATCGATTTCCTATGTTGGTAATGACCAGGTCTAGGATATTGGAGCCCCTGGTGGGACTAAGGATTAGTTGATCCAGGGCGTTGGAATTTATGAATTCCAAGAACCGTTGGGCAAAGGTGTTGGTACATGAGTAGTTTTCCCAGTTAATGGCAGGGTAGTTGAAATCACCCAGTATTAGGATGTTTGGTTGTATGAACTTTGCCTAAAAAAGGCACTATAGGGGTGGCAAGAGCCTTAGCCCGTAACCTAAATCCCAGGGGTGACAGGTGCAGACCATCTCTGGCAAAGCATCATAGTCTGTTGATCATGTCGTCCCATGCAGACAGATACTGGATCCCCTTTGAATGACACCAGAAGCTTAGTCAATTGTTGAAGTCAATCATTTTGTCCTTATACTGTGGTATCATTCTGGGTGAAGGCAGGATGCTACTCAGGGCTAGGGTCATACCTGCCTGGGCTACATGATCCAAGAGCACTTCCATGTCTCTTTTCATGTAGTCCAGTGAGGTACGTCTCAAGTCATTAACTCCAACATGGACAATGACAGAGTCATATTTGTACTTGTTGTGGAGTGACTTGAGTGCATGCATTATGTGGCGGATCCTGGCACCTGACTGAATGTAGTTTTCTCCTTGTAAGATCCCTTATAAGATCCTCCAAAGCTAGCTATGAAAACGAAACCACTACTAATTCTAAGGACAACAACAAAGCATTATATAGCTATGTCAGGAATCTCAATGGCAATACCCAGATCTGCTCTGATATACAGCACAATGGCATGAAAATTACAGAACCAACTAATATTGCCAACATCCTGGCAAATAGGATTAGTGCTAATGTTACCCCCCCCACCCCCTAAAAGGCCCATATCTATACAGGAAGAATGCAGAGTCCCTGTAATCACAACTACACAGGTAAAAGCTGCACTCTCTAAAGCCAAAAACACAGCATCCATGCGATTGGACAACATCCCAGGCTGCATTTTACATGAACTTCAGAACGAACTGACTCCCCATGTAAGCACCATATTCAGTCTTACATCACATCAGGCTTTGTGCCCACTGAATGGCGCACAACAACAGTTATCTAACTCCACAAAGGGGGAGCCACCAGTGATCCCAGGAACTATCACCCTTATAGCCTGACGAGCCTGGTCTGTAAGGCCATGGAACATATCATCATGGAACTCATAAACAAGGACATTGGTAACCTCCAAACTCTAGACCCACCCAGTTTGGGTTTGTGAAAGGCAGATCATGCCTCCTGAATCTGATCGACTTCTTTGAGGCAGTCACCAAAGCTGTAGATGAGGGTAAGGTGGTTCACACAGCCTATCTTGACCTCGCCAAAGCTTCCAACACCATCCTCCATTCTGGAATTATAGATAAACTCACTAAACTAGGTATAAATCCTTACATCACAAGATGGGTTGCCAACTGGCTCACTAACAGAACGCACACTGCAAAAGTTGCAGGCTCCAAATCTGACTTAAAACCAGTGACAAGTGGAGTACCACAGGGTTAAGTCCTGGGACCTCTCCTGTTTGGTATCTACTTCTCTGAAGTACAGGCTAACACAAAAGGCCTTTGGCTAATGAACTTCACAGATGACTGCAAACTAGGAGCCATAGTCGAGTCTCCAAATGATGTGGACATCCAACAGAAGGGCCTCACTGAGACAGATGCCTGGTGTCAGAGACGTGGCCTCAAGCTCAATGCCAAAAAGTGCATTGTCATCCCCTTTGGTAAAAACTCTGTACCCAAGAAGTACTACATAGGTGGCAGTCTACTTAACACTGAATGTGTTATAAGAGACCTTGGGACCCAGGTGGACAGTAGTCTCTCATTTAATAATCACAATGCCACAGTAGTCAGGAAATCCTTCTATGTGGCACACCTCATCACAAAAGGGTTCTCATACAGGAAGAAAGAGGTCATTGTTCCCCTCTGCTCGACACTCATTAGACCCATTATAGAGTACAATGCCCTTTTGGAATGTATCTCACAAGACATCTGCAGCAGCTGGAAAGGCCACAGAAGTACATCACAAAGAGAATTACTGGTCTCAAACAGATGCCCTACACTGACCGTCTCAAAAAACTCCAGCTTTATTCTGTAGCATATCACCCACACCAAGGTGATCTCTGCCTAACATATAAAGCTATGTCAGACCCAGAGCTGTTGAACATGCTGCATCTAAAGAAATCCCAATCCCTCCAAGCTACACGCTGTAGGGACCTAAACCTTTTCACTACAATAAACAGGACATGCTGGAGGGAAATATTCCTGTCCCAGAGACTTTCCATACTCTGGAACAAGCTACCCATCTATGTCAAGCAAAGTTTCTCATTAGCACTCTTCAAGAAAAATCTTGATGAGTGGATGGGAAATAGGAAATGCACCCCAGGGATCACTTCTGTGGCTCTGCTTGACAGGGGTACATGAAAATAACTTTCTCAGGTGGTGTAAGTCAGGGAACCTTGTTGGCTAGGCTTACTTAGGCCCTTGGGCCAATAGCCTAGTACCTACTTATGAACCTATGACTAATGCATTATATAAACATGGATTTGCAATAGGGTGCACTTTATGTGTCAGGCAGTGACAAACTGCAATGCATTACTCTGGCCATTGTCTATTTATTCATTCTTTTGATCACAATCAGGCATATGAAGGGTATAATATCAATAAATAACTGTAACTCACTGACATGTGTGTGTGTGTGTGTGTGTGTGTGTGTGTGTGTGTGTGTGTGTGTGTGTGTGTGTGTGTGTGTATCTGTGTGTATTTGCACAAACGTGTGCACCCACATGCATCTCACACAAGAGTGAAAGGTTTGCAATAGGTTGTACAGTATGCATCTGGCAGCAGAGAGCTAAAATACATGAAATACATGGCTATAGACATTATTTATGTATTTATTTACTCATTTAATCACAATCAGAACACTGCTGTGTATATACGGATCTTCTTCTAATACTTGAATGGCCATATCATCAAATTTCATTTTCACAAGACGAAAATCATGAAAACAAAATACTTGAACAGTGAATTTTTCCCAGGACAAGTGAACACTTGCCAAAGCTTTAATGAAACACACAGCAGAGTAAATAAAACCCACCTAGGTGGGGGACTACATGCCCCACACCCCCACCAATATGGGAAGCACCCCCTAACTATATATACCAACTCCAGAATCACACTACAATGTAGAAAAAGGCATGTTGGGCAAGTGTTTACTTGCCCTGGGAAATATTCACCATTTGGCTATTTCATTTTTGTGATTTTCGTCTCACAAAAATGAAATTCAATGATATGGCCATTCGAGTATTAGAAGGGGATCCATATATAGTCATTAAAGTGGCACAGATCTGCATTACTTCTTCATTATGACTTGATATTCCTAACAACTGACTACATTTTATCTTTTGCTATTTGTTTACATTTTTCTTTTCCTAGATATCATTCAGATGCCCTCTCAAGTGTTGATTTCTCAGTTTACATGTATCTACCTTTTTCAGCATTGAACATTCACAATTGAATGCAATTTATTTATTACAGAAAGAAGAATGAA
This sequence comes from Protopterus annectens, assembly GCF_019279795.1. Lineage (NCBI taxonomy): Eukaryota > Metazoa > Chordata > Ceratodontiformes > Protopteridae > Protopterus > Protopterus annectens. Next base: position 831,685,813 of record NC_056730.1, on the reverse strand, counting down.
TTTCTTTCCTTACTCATGGTTTTTGTTTAGGCTGTGACTGGATCAAAACTGTAAAATAAGAAAAAGTGCTAACACTTATAACAGAGTACACAGACTATCTAGAACCTCATGGCTGTTGGTGGCAGCTTCATTCTGTTAATTACTTTACAGTCCTTTCAGTGCTGTCCTGTCCACACCCACTGTGAATTCATATGTTTGGACTCACCTTGCTTATCTAACGTTGGAGATATGAAAAGATGACAAAATTACCAGCAGCCACTTACTTGCTTTGAAGACTTGCTTTGAAGTCACCAGACTACTGCATAGGACAATTACAGACCATCTTTATGCCAAGAAATGAGCAGTACTGCTGCAAGCCACCCTAGACCACAGGCACACACCATTCCAAATATGTTGTGAAAAATGATGGGAAACTTCTGCTGGCCTCGATTTCAGACATATCTGTCATAGCTATGAGTGGGTATTCCCTTTTGATCTTAAGTTTGAGACCTGTCGTGGAGGATAAGAGAACCAGTTGGGGGATATAGCGGAGCACTCTATCTTTATATCTGTTCCACCAACAGACCTAACTCTGGTTATGGCAGTGATGATATCACGTCTACCAGACAAATAGAACAAGATGTGTCAGGGCCTACACAGTTTCATGGGGAATACCTTCCATATGACTGTGCTCCACCTCTAAGTGGTCCACCATACATAGGTTTTCATGGTAGTCCCATCATCAAGCTATTTTCTGCTACACAACAGTATTGCATCCATGTCCAATGGTGATGGAACTCTGATGGTTTATTCAGCACATTGGCACCCTAAGAACAGGCCTGGAGTATAGGTGCCATGGCAATGCCACTCAGGTATGGAATAACATGCTGGGGTGACTAAAGCCAACACATCCTATAAATATCATGCCGGGCGGTGACACAGCCTGCAGACACACTCGCATTCTGCAAACAGACTGTAGACTGCCCCTTACAACATGTGACTTATGTAGCTTGTATGCACTCAAACAGCTGGCATGATTACCACATTAGGTTATGGACAGCTATAGTACAGCATTTGAGGCATTGCCCCAGCAACTTGGACAGTCTCTGCCATAAGGCTCTTGAATCCAACAGGTCAATGCATGTTGCAGTTGCTCTCTACAGTTGTCGAGCCACAAAAAGTGTTGGTGTGTATTCCCAAAGATGGTGAGTTGTCACCTTATGTTTTTGATATCAATGCCTTCATCTCACCTATGAATGGCTACACCTAGTGGGAGCACATGCTTTCTACAGCTCACTATATGTTTTGTCATGCATACCTCTCAGTCTTGTCACAAAGTTAGGGTATATATAAGTGCAGTGTTGACACAAAAGGGATACCACTCAAATGTGTGTGAATGTCAGGGATATCAAATACTAGCATCAACCATCTACCTCCAATAAAGGATGGGGTACAGGCCCAAATTTTGCTACTTCATAAAGAAAACCATGAGGTACTGGCCACTATGTATCTGTGGTTACTGTTGTAGCCTAAACCATTAGCAGTTTGCTTGGGTAATGATGGTAGTCTATTCAGAATTTTTGCTGACAACTGTAATATTTGTTATTTCTTACGACTGTCATATATTTTATTACAAAGTACCATTTTTCTTATCACGTTACTATGGTTATTAAAGTACTCATATTTTAATACAGGTTTCTTGGATTATCTTCATCTAAAGACTTGTGCAAAGATGGCAATAGATATCTGCCAGGCTCATCATTCAGCCCACTGTATCCCTTGTCATGGTGCAGGGAGTGGTGTTGGTGACCATTGCTCCTCTATGTTTTCTTTCTCCTCACTGTCATACTCTGTGCCTCTAGATTCCACAGCAGCAGCAGCATCTTGTATAGGATGCAGTAGGCCAAAAACATGTGGCAGTCCTTAATAGATGTGCACTGGATTATGCCACCGTCACTTCCCAGACATTGGGAAATGCATCTTTAGGTGACTCCAGATGTGGTCTTTGATGTTCTGTCTGCAGCAGTCGGCAGCAGTAGGCACAGCTGTAGGAATTCTTTGCAGAAGTCTGTGGTTGGTATATAGGTATCAGAAGCCATGGTTCACGTGAGTATCAGACATCTGTTGATAAATGTCCAAGTTATATCAGCCCTGACTCTAGTGCATGGCACACATTACTGAAATGTTAGGTTATCTTCTGTATGGTGAGTGGGTACAGTAATTATGCAGCTTCTGGGGTCAAAAATACCAGTGGCTTTTGCTGACATATGAATTTGCATTCATGGTAGTTAGTTTACATATGTGTGCCATCCACTTCACCAAGGATGCTTTATAGGTAGCAAACTGAGGAGAAGCATCAAAAAATTAGGATTATTTCCTCCTATGTGACTTGCACTCATGTGCTGTTGTGTATGTGCCAACAAGCAGTCGAAAAACTGCTGCAGGATATGACTACCAGATGCATGAAATGTGCCTGCCATGTCCTCTGCAACTCTGGAAGTTGTTTATGGCCAGGATTGTAACAGCAGTAATAACCTTGGTATGCAGATGTATGTTCCTGCCTCTCCCACCTGTCACTTTCATTGTCTGATACAAAACTTGTCCAATTTGTGGCTATCCATATGGAATCTATAACATTGCTCCTGTCTTGTAAGTCCAGCATATAGGATCTGTTACCAAATACACCTTCTTGCATTCAGTAATGCACTATGTAATACCAAGACTTACTATAAATAACAAATTGCCCATTTTGTTATTACTTATATAGTAATGTTTACAGTTGCTCCTTATAATTCCACCCTTCTATTTATGTCACTGTCCATGCTTCTAACTTTTTAGAAATGTGATTTTACTGGTCACTGCTGTGCTAGGTTCATTTAAATACTGTTTTTATATTTTTTCTGTGGAGTGCATGCTAGCAGTGTGCACACTTTTTCTCTTTGTCCATGAATCACATTTGCCTTAATATGTGACCCTAGGCATATACTATTACAATACAGTTGCACACTCTTTTATGATAAGGCCCAAGTAAGACTATCAAAAAACATAGACTAGCTAAAAAAAAAAAAAAAAAAAAAAAAACACTGTGCATTTAGCTATACAATACAAATTAAATGCTGTAAGGGAAGCCAGAAATATTTAATTGTTGCAGGTACTGGCAAGGCTTGCAGGCCCAGCTTATTAAATAATAGACACTGAAATAGTTTTGCTATTGATTTTATAAATTCACGATTGTTCAAAAGTAAATAAAATTGTTCTGAACTGTGTACACAGGCTAATGCAGACAGGGTTAAAAGACATCTTTAAAATAAATTAGCCATAGGATGTAAGAGTGTAGAAAATCTTGTAAATTATTTTACTACCTGGCTTTTGAGGTAATTTTGTCAGACCTAGCTAGCAGCACATTAGTCTTCTCTTTCACACTTAACCTGATTTGAATTTCACACATCGTGAAACCTGTGGAATTTCTTCATAGACAACTTTTACATGAATTTAAGTTTTGAGGCTGCAGTTTTTCAACTTACCTGTAAATAAAACTATATATCTAAAAAACTATAAAAGTTACACAAAAAGTTAAAATATGAAAGTTACTTACCACACACTCCTTCTCACAATGGGGATAAGTCAACCAAACTGAATGCTAATTATATAATGAGCAAATAATTTAATAATCTTTAAAATTAATAAATTAAGCAAACAAGTATTAATATCTCTGCAACTACAGTAGGCAGACCCCAACTGTCACAGTGACTTTTGTTCATGTAGATATGCTCTTCATTTTTCTGCAAAGCAGTTTTTTAAATGTCACTCCATTTTTGAGATACTTCCATAACTTTGTATGGTATGCATATTTTTAAATTTAATTGGTAAACAAAACAAAACAATACTAGTCGGATGACAGCTATCAGTGCAGTTTTTTTTCAGCATTGTGCATGCTTTCATTTGATGCAATGGAGTACCATATAAACACCATCTGGTTGATGTTATTAATATAATTATTAACATACTACATATATTCACAATATTTCTGGAAAATAACACAGATCTTCTATGGTGCAGAGTACTCCACTTGTCTTGGTGAGAAATTAAATGGTGTCCAGGTGGGCAATCCTGAGATATTTACCAAATATGATATTTATGCAAACATACATATTGCAATACTAACAAGTATAAATACCTTTCCATTTGTAGCAGTCTGACAGCAGGAATTAATGACATTTGCAGTAGTGAGTTGCCTTTAATTTCATGCCATTTAGTACATTATAAGCACCTTTTTGTTTTCATTAACACTATAATTATTAACAGAAAATATGCATCATATATTTGGAAAATAACCTAGAGGAGGGATTAGTATCCATCTTCTCTGAGGAGCCATTCCTGCCCTCTACGGTGACAGAGCATGTGAAGCAGTCTCCAGTGTGTCCAGGTTGACAATTTCGGAGTTTTTTGATTATGATTTATATGCAAACATGCATGGTGTATTACTAAACAAGAATAAATATCTTCAGATTGGTGTCAGAGGTAGACAGCAAGTATTAATGTCAAATTTACAGTACTATGTAATCTTTAATTTCTTATCATGGAGTACCACTTAACACCTTTTTGTTTAAGCTCTTGATATAATTATTTTTATGACATTTATGCATAATGGGTGTACTTAGACCCATTGAAAACTCACTTTAACGAATTGCAGATAAATGAGTCCAGTTCAACGAAAGTGCATTTACATGAAAATGCACTTTCACAAAAAACACATCACTGAACAAAAAAGCAAAACAATAAAGTATTTCGGCTTTTCCCGGTTAGGGGTCGTCACAGCAGAACTCTGGTCCGCTAATGATTGGCAGTAGATTTTTACGTACTGGCTTGCCAGGCCTAATGCACAACCTTCAATGAAGGAATGCCCATTCACACATGTCACCACACAGAAGATGCTCTGAGAATTGAACGGGCAACATCTAACTGTGAGACGACAATGCTACCGCAGCACCACCACCGAAGCAAAACAATAAAAAGAAAAAAAAATACCAAACACAATTCTGCAGGGGGGGCAAGTCCCCCTGCAACCCCACACCCCCCCTACTTATATATACTAACTCTGAGATTGCACTACAGTGAGGAAAGGGAATAGCCTTTTATCCTCACTGTACCACGATCTATAACAAGTCATATTAACATTACAGGTTCCCCTCCCATACACCATGTAACAATCAACTCACCTGCACTACGAGAATCCTGAAACCGGCAAATGCTCTTCGGTGATGTGTTTTTCACGGAAGTGCATTTTCGTATAAATGCACTTTCGCTGAACTGGACTCGTTTATCTGCAATTCGTTAAAGTGAGTTTTCGATGGGTCAAAGTAGACCCACGCATAATATATCTGGAAAATAACTTTGATTTTCCTATGTTAGGGAATATCCTGCTTGTCCAAAGAGTAATTCCTGACCTCTATGATGACTGGGTATGTGAAGCACAATTCTGCAATGTGAAAAGATGGACATTTCCTGAGATTTTTGTCAAAGTATGATATTTATGCAAATACACATTTTGCATTACTAAACAAGTATAAACATCTTCCAATCAACAGCAGACAGAGAGCAGGGATTAGGGACGACATTTGCAGCATTATGTAAATTTTCATTTCATACCACATACTACTATATAAACACCTTTTTGTTCAAGTTATTAGTATCATTTTTAACATATGACAAATTGATATTTCTGAAAAATAATGTTGACCTTTTCTGCCACACACACTATACCACTTAGCTGATGAGTTATTCTTGATCTCTGTCATAACCGGGCATGTGAAATGGTGTGCATCATTGTATCCAGGTGGACAATGCCTGATTTATGTACATAAATATATTTAGGCAAATTGCATTACTCTACAAGTATAAATATCTCAAGATCGATAGCAGGCAGACAGCATGTATCAGTGGTCACTTATGCATTATTTAAGTTTTCATTTGGTACTATGGGATATAATGCATATACAGAAAATGAGCACTATAGGAGTTTACACATGAATTTACACATTCTGTACAATGAGGAAACAGAGTAAGATATAGGTAAGTAAAATACTTTATTACCACAAAGTTATTTTTTCATTCAGTAAGGGAAAATGAAGGCAAGAAAGAAATGCAACAGAAGAGATGTCCATGTCGTACATGGTTTCAGGCAAACTTCACAGGGAACACAGTTCCATGAGTGCTACCTTCCTGATGCCCACTATGAATAATGGATCACTTCATTTGTCAAGTGCACCCTGTCATGAATGTGTAAGCCCGAACATGATGTAGTTATTGTGGGGAACCTGCATGTTGATCATCTGAATTCCATCATCAGTCCTCTCATGTATCCATTTGTTAGCATGCAATTTTTGTCAGCATCTCCTGTTTCCCAGCACCCCTCTGTAAGCATTACTGAATAATGTCAGGCCAACTTATCATATAATCCTGGCCACTGGCTGCAACAGGTATACTTCTACCGGTATATGCATTATTTGCACCATCAGTTTGCGTAATGGCCATAAAGTAATTTTGTTGCTGTCAATGTGAGGTACTACAACATTGTGTGCTATGCCTTCATTACATTTGGGCCTGAGTAGAGGAGGATACCCATCCCAGTGCTGTGTTCTCCTTCTCATCCACTCAGGGTTTGCAGACTCAGCCAGATATCGGCTACCGATGTTTTTTTTCCTCTCACTGCTGCTTGATGTACATATTAATGCCCACATATACAGATTAAATTTTTTGCAGATTCTATACCTGCAGAAAGAAAATAATATTCTACTTCAGAAAGAGCAATAAACAGTAATAATTAGTGAAGTGGTGCAACATATTTTTGTTACTTCACATGTACCATGTGACAAAGAACTGAATGTCAGTCTAACCAGACCATAATACACACAGAGACAAAGCTACTGGGCATATCACACCCACACACAACACTCAACCAAATCAAAGTGCTGTCAACACATGCATGCACACACTGTGTACAGAAGAAGGGTGGGGTAAGACCCACCTCTCCATTCATACTGTGATACACATGGGACCAAGCAACAGCCCCATAGTATGCCAGGAACACCTAATGTGCAGAGACAGGATCTCTCGGGAAGACCTAGTGTCATTGCACTGTGGTTCCACAGTTCTCCATTACAAGTCACACCACATATGGACAGAGATAAACACGGCTTGATACCCAGATGACAGAATCATGTGGAAGGCCTGAATAGGATGTATGGTGAATAGGGGCAGCAAAAGGATAGAGGGTGACATGGAAATGCAAATAGGGGCAGTAAACATCATTTGCATGTCCCTTTGTGATGGGGTATAAGTTCAGCAAACACTCACTGCCATGCTTCTCTGCTTCACTCCAATTAGCCTTCTATCATACCTGTAATAGTGTATGGATAATGTTACCTGTTTGTAGTTTAGTAGAAGTAATCCAGTGACCTGATATGTAGTAGAGACTGGTAATTTTCTGCAGTTATAGATTCCTGTATGCAGTGTTTTGTTCACTATATAAGGCTACAGTCACCATAATGAGTTATCTGCCACTGCATAATTATAGCAGGCTGAAAAACAGACATTGCACAAGCTGACATCATGTCATGCATCCTTGTATGGGCTCTATGTGCTCCCTTTGTAACAGATAGTCATGTCATCTGGCTTTCTGTATTTTTATAAGATAATGTGGTCCCGTTCCAATGGAGTATACATTCCCACAATGCAGGATTTTTTTCCAGACTACCACAGATCTAGACAGATACTGTGCTAGCAGTTGTACTGAGAAATGTTCATGAAAATCTATTTGCATTCATTGGCAATCATTTCCCTGTCTGGAATGAACCTGATGATTTTGACTCTCTCAAAACAGAACAAGTGCATTGGTGATAGCCACATCCCATAGAAACCTGAAGAGATGCATCCACTATTTCACTGCTCTACTTCTAGTTTTATACTCATCCGACTGATTTGCTATATCATTTAGGGCATTGTCAACTATTTCGGGGACCAGGTACTTGCAGCACTCACTAAGTCCAAGAACACCACCTTCATTGGTCCTGACAACATCAGCATTTACCTTCTGAATAACACCACCTATCTGGACCACTTGAGGTCCAAGTGAATGAATGATGGCAGCAGTCATTGCTCCTTCAAGGGCTAGCCATCAATGGACTCAGGAAACTACAGGCCCATCGGCCTAACAAGCCTAATATGCAAAGCCATGAAATGAATTATCATAGTAGCAATAAACAAGGACACTGGCAATCAACAGACACTGGAACCTTCCCAGTTTGGTTTTGTTGAGGGAAGGTCATGCCTATTTAACCTAAATGTCTTCTTTGATAGGGTCACCAATACAAATTAAGAGGGAGATACAGCGTATATTGCTTATCTTGATCTAGCCAAGGCATCTGATACAATACCCCTCAGGCATTGTTGACAAGTTCTCTGAGCTAGGCATAAATCCATACATAACTCACTGGATTGCCATCTGGCTCAGAGACAGGATCCAAGAAATCAGGATCAGTGAGACCACCTCCACCAAGAGACCGATCACCAGTTGAGTACCCCAGGGCTCCATGCTGGGGCCACTCATGTTTATCATCTACTTCTGCATATCGTCTACTCAGAGGCGATCTCTGCTTAACATACAAGGCCATGTCAAACCCTGAGCTGTTGGACATGCTCCACTTAAAGAAATCCCAATCCCTCAGAATCACACGCTCCAGGGATCTTGTCATCACAATGAACAAAACATGCTGGAGGGATAGGTTCCTGACCCAGAGACTCCCATACTCTGGAATAGACTGCCCATACATATCAAGCAGAGTGCCTCATTGGCCCTCTTCAAAAGGAACCTTGGTGATTGGATGGGAGATAGGAAATGCACCCCGGGGATCATGTCAGTCGCCCTGCTAGACAGGGGCCTGGAGAAGTAAATATTGTGGGAAGAAATATCCAGGGAATTGTTATGGCTAGGCTTGCATAGGCCCTAGGGCCAATAGCCTAGTACCAACCTATGAACCTATGAACATTCAAGGCCTCTTGCTCACCAAGTTCACAGGTGACTGCAGCTTGGGAGTTATTATAGAACCCCCCCCCCCCCCAAAGACACCAGCTTCTTGCAAGAGGGTTTAACACAGACAAATGATTAGTGACAAGGTCATGACCTAAAACTCAATGCCAAGAACTGCATTATAATGCCCTTTAGGAAACTGTCAACCCAACTTAATTACTCCATCAACAAAACATCACACACACACACACACACACACACACACACACACACACACACACACACACACACACACACACACACACACATACACACATGCACACACGCACACGCACACACGCACACACACACACACACACACACACACACACACACACACACACACACACACACACACACACACACACACACATACACATACAGACACATCTATCAGTCACAGTCACTTGCATGACTGTATACGTCTTGTATCAGCTGAGCACAAGCTAATGAATATGTTCATAAATAACCGGACAAAAACCCATTGGAAACCCTCCTCTGCCTCTCAAATTCTTAGCTCAAATCAGGGACAAACACCGCAAAATCAGGAACAATTTTTAAATGTTGTTCTTATGTGCTTAGAAAGTTAATAAAACAAAAAGCTTTGCATTAACAATCATTTTCTGAATAATACAAAGTCTGAAACTCATGTCTGCCATTTTTTTAATGAATGCAATCTACAACAACACCAGAATGTCACAAAGAATAGACAAGATATCTCTCAACATTTTTGCTCAGAATTCTGGACAAAGTGAAATTTTTAATACCAGTTTGTTTTATTTGTTTGCTAACCAGGTAATTTTGCTGTACTAAGTGCCTCTTTTCAAAGATGACCCAGTCTGAATTAACTGGTAAAAGGTACAGAGTAGGCAAATGGCAGTGAAAGGATTCAAACCCTGTTCTTTTGACTATAGGAAGTGCAGTGTTAAAAGCTCTAAACCTGAAGTGCCAGACTACTCTAATTAACTTGAAATACATTTTATGAACAACAGCTATAAAACTAATAATGAGTAGTATCGACTGATGCCATCCCAAGTGATTTATCAGAATATGAAGATGTTAAGGAAGGTCTGGCAGTTGTGCTGGATTAATGCTCTAAGCCCTCATGAGATGGTTCCTGTAGTTGTTAAGGGTACACGGTTTAATTCTTTCTAGTTCCATTTGTCAACCTTGTAACATTAAGTCACTTAAACAGACTGTGAGTGACTAATAGTGATCCCCAGCAGGGCCACTGTTACCATTTTGGGGGCCACCAGCCAATGTTAAGTTGACGGCCCCCGTGTGCTTCCAGTATAAGTATCACCCTCTCAATGCCACCCCTCGTAAGCAATCACTTAGTTCATGCTGCGAAGTTTTAGCTGTAGTACGCACAGACTGACATGTAGCTATAATGCACTTACATTACAACAGGCCTATATACCACACTATGTTGGCCCATCTCACAAAGGGACATTCACAGTTACTGGAATTTAGTTGCAACAATCATACATTACAGCAACTCTATGTACAGGGCTGGACTTAGGCAAAATGGCACCACAGGCACTGACTACTCTTTCTTGACCCCCCCATACCCTCCAGTGCTCACCTCTGTTTTCCCCCATTTTGAGCTTTCCACATCATGCACATTACATTTTTCTTCCTTTTCTCATATTTTGCCTTGCTCTTTGGCTTTTTCATGAAGCCATGACTTTCTATGTGTTCTGAAGTGCATTTTAAAGTTTTTTGTTCTTTTTACGCAACCTTTTCATTCAGTGATGGCTTGAACAGAAATTATGCTTAAGGAAAGAAATTAAGTGTAGTTGTTCAACTTTAGTTTATCTTGTATCCTTTAACATACCTTTTCTGATCAGAAAAGTGCATTATAACCTCTTAAGAAATAACTCAATTATGTCGGGACCCCCAGAAGCCACAGATACTCTAGGATGCATTTCAGATCATTTACCAACCTTTTAATCCAGTGGTGGTCCAAGCAAAAGTCATGAGTAAGAAAATAATTTCAGGCTTTTTTTCTTTCAGGGTAGCCATAAGTGTGTCCAAAGTTTAAAACAGAACTGCACCTACACAATGAAAAAAATAAAAAAACATTTTTTTCCTAATGCCTTGATGTTTCCTACATTTTAAAACCATATACTTTTTGACATATTTGAATGTAATTCCAAAGTCTGTCCAGAGGGGGTCCAGTATCTTGATTTTTAACTCTACCGATAGGTATCCCCCAATGCAGTGTTTGGTTTTAAAATATTACATCATAGCCCCTAAGCTTCTGTCAACGTATTGACTTTACATGTGTTTTCACATATACCCTGCTTTGTTTTACTCTCGCTTTTCAATGACTATTTAAAAGACAAACAAGGATAATCACACAGAACAGTATTCTCAGTGCTGTTACTTCTTTTTCTTTCCAAAGTGGCCAATTTTCATTCTTTTGTTATGTCTGAGTTGTACTCATTAACCCCCTCCCCCAAACACCTCACCTTCATATCTGTCAAAATGACAAAGGTAATTTGAGCTGTTTGCTGCTGGGACTGATAGCTCAGAGCAAGAGACAAAGTTCATGTACTGTTGCCTTGTACTTTCCACCTACTTAGAGTGGGTCACTTATTTTTGCTGCACCATAGCCTCTTTCTATCCTCAAATTTGAATCCTTACTACCTACTAATTGGTAACACATTGTTTGGCAAACCTTCCAACTTTATTTTTCAGGGATTCCATTAAAAGCAAAATTCTTAAATAATTGTATCACAGAGGTTGTAAAAATAAAAAAAATGTTTTTATGTAGCACTATAAGTCATTTTGCATCAAATTGCATTTTCTAAACAATAGTAAAGCAAGGGTAAACTATCACATCATTGACTTAAAAGTAATCATCATTGATTACCTGAGAAAAGTTATGAGGGACAAGTCAAAAGGATGGTTAAAAAGTCATGATCATTATGCAAAAGTAGGGACATTTGAGATGAATGGTCTTGGGGCATTTTCCTTTTGTTGTGCTGTTGTCTGTATTTGCTCCCTGTAATTTGTCTTTTGCAAATGGAGGATTTATTCATGCTGTCTGCAGTAATTTTCCTGAACCAGTAAATCATTGTTAATGCATCTTCAATTTCTTTTTCACACACTGTAACTCAGTATGCAGCCCCATTCACTGTTTTGTTTCTGATTCCAGTCACTTAAATTTTTCATTCCTCTTTATAAATCCATCCCACTTATTACTATTTATTGTGTTTATGTAAATATATTTATTGCCTTCTCTTTCTAATCCCAAGATACCAGCACTGGTGTTTCTGAAAGCTCCCATGTCACTTATTACAATGAAAGCAAAGTTGTTTATTATAAAGACATCCAGGTTCATATCCCTGCATCTGTCAACAGGTGAAAGAATATGCACTGACTAGGCAAATACTGCCTTGCTTGGACAGAATGTATTACTTATCCACCTTTAGTATCTCCTGTATGGTGACAGACCCTACCTGTACTAAATGGCAGTGCTAAATACTGAATTCACGAAAGTTCACTCCTGGCTGTCTTGCCGAAAGTTACTATTATACATGTCTTGCGACTGAATTTTAGGCTGTGACTCTAGCGCCAGTGACTAGTTTGGATCAGGCCTTCTCAGAAACTCATTATGCCTTTGGGGGATTTTATGAGTGTGTCCAGTTTGCAATTGCCTGTGAACTTGGTATTCCAGAGACCAGTGATATTAGACTTTACTTCAGAGAAGAAGATGCCAAAAAGGAGCTGCCCCAGCACCATGTTGGCTCTGCTACTGACTGACCTTTTTGCAGACTCCTTGGGACTTATCTGTAAGACAGCTGATTGTCTAGTGGGTGACATCAGAGTTTACATCTAATCTCATGCATTTGTCTACAATGCTTGAGTGGGGTATGATGTAGAATGCCTTAGCAGGTCAAGGTAGAAGATATGCACAATTTTGCCCTCATCCATTGCTTTAATGAATTTCTTAAAGTCACCAGGTTAAGCAGGCAAGACCTGCCCTTTAGTAAATCAAATTGGTTTAGGTCCAGTGTCTGAAGGCTTTCAATGCCATTATTTATCATATCCATGATAATTCTTTCTATTGTTTTACATATGAGACTAGCCAGACTTATAAGTTGTAATTACCATGGTCGATAGATGGCCTGTCTTTGTGTAGAGGGATAACAGTTGCAGTCCTACATTCATTTGGCATAAAGTCTGCTTGGGGGCTATGGTTAAATAGTCATTCTAGAGGGCCCTTTAAATAATCATTCTAGTGGGCCCTTCAGGTCATGTTTCCTGCTATCTAGGAGGAATCTTGGGATATTATTAGGATCCATCACTGCAGTGTTTTTGGCCTTTTAGAGAACATTGAGAACCTATTCCCTAGTGATAGTTACAGTTGGGGTTACTTCTTAAGGGGAGAAAGCAGGATAAAGTTGGAGTGGACTTTATCAGCCACCAGACTTGGCTATATCCTCTGGATCAATATAGGTAGCTTAATTTACAATTAGTTTAGTGTATTGTTATGTATATTTAATGTACATATCTCTCAAACTATCACAAAGGTACATAAGAAACTAGAAACCCTATACAAACACAAACAGTTCCTATTGGACCAAGCTAGAATCTCTTTAGCCCAAACACACCTCTTGTCTACCCTAATGTATGCATCACCAATCCTAATTCATATCAGGAAAACAGACCTAAACAAACTAGAGTCATATTACAATAAAATTGCAAAATTTGCTAACAACTCCACTTTTAGAAGTCATCACTGTCTTGCCCTGAAGCAATTACAGTGGTTAGAACTCCCTCAGCTAATTAGCTATCACCAATTAGTCCTCACTTTCAACATAATGGAGCATTTCTCCCCGGGCCTCCGCTAAAAACAGGATCTGTGGAACCTAGTTGGACTTTCCCGGTCAACAAATGTTAAATAAATAAATAAATAAATAAAAATAAATAAATAAAATAATAAGGAACCCTCAGAAAACCCCAGCCCTAAACCAACTTCTAAACCAATATTCTGCAAATCGCCCTCTACGCTCATCCAACAAAACCCTGCTCTGCATAAACGATGCCAATAACACTGCAGGGAAAAGTCTGTTCTCCCACACCATTGCTAGTGAATGGAATAACCTCTCACAAAGTATCTCCTCTGCACCATCCATCTCACTTTTCAAGACATCACTAAAGTCACACCTCTTGCAATCATGGCTCTGTCCCTGTATCACATAAAATCTTTTCTGCTCTCCTCCTAACTTGCCACACCTCATCTCCTCACTGCTTACCTCAGCTATTCTGTACTACTCAAATACTCCCTATCAGGAACTACTATCCTACAAACTATTTCTCACGCTATGACATATCTCCCAAATAACATTATTTTCCAGATTCCATTCCTTCATTTTTATGCTTTGTACTACCAATAGGGAATTCAAAGTTATGCTATCTACATACAAAGCTTGCTCATATGAAACTAAGGTACAAAAAATCTCCTTGATTGTATATATGCCACTGTATAGAAATTTTCTTTCATTCGTGGATTATGTGTTGTCATATAAAGACAGAGCTCTGATTGTATATATGCCTCTGTACAGAAATTTTTTGCCATTTGTTGTATTTGTACTGTTATGTTATGGAGCTTTTCTCCCCGGGCATCCACTGTAAATGGACCTTGTTCCAGTCAGACTTTCCTGGTAAACAAATGTAAAATAAAATAAATAAATAAATAAAATAACCTTTGAGGTTGTGGTCATAGCTAAAGGAGGGTTCCTATTGCTTGATCGAACATTTAGGGGGTCTATATTAGAAGCACAAAAACCCTAAACCGTGAATGCGCACATGAGCGAAAATGCCAGTGATTGAAGTTGCTATTGTGGGGGGTTGTGCCCCCCCACTTCCCGCTAACTATATATTCTAACTCCGAAGTAGCACTACAATGAGGAAAGGGCAAATATCCCACTCCTCACTGTAACACGACCCCGCAATCACACTTTCGATTCCCGGCATTTTCGCTCATGTGAGCGTTCATGGTTTAGGGTTTTCGTGCTTCTAATATAAACCCCATTTAGGTTAGCAAATACCTAAACATCGATCTGGTAATAGTGAAAGCAAAAAAACGCAAATGGCCGATTTAACGCAGGGAAAGAATTCCCTTGGCCATTATCTGGATTTTGCCCCTTTCCCCCACTGTAGAGTGATCTCGGAGTTGGTATATTTAGTTAGGGGGGTGTGGGGGGCAAAGCCCCCCTTACATTAAATCATCCGTTCACTGTTTTAATTTTTCAATATTACCAGGTTGACGTTTAGGTATTCGCTAACCTAAACTTTTGATCGGGTAATATAGACGTGCTAAAGAGTGCCTTGTGATTGTCCTTAGGTTAAGCAGCTACTTTAACTTCATTAAATTTTGCCAGAGTGCCAGTTAATAGTATGTTGTTTGCCTTGGAGTAATTGGTGAAAGTTCCAGATCTGGCTAGTGCCCCAGGTTTTATTTCAAAGGAGACAGCTCCATGGTCTGAACTGATTTGCGAGGATGTTACACTGTGTTTGTGTGTGTTTGTGTCTGCATGTGTGTCTGTGTGTGTGTGTGTGTGTGTGTGTGTGTCTGTGTGTGTGTGCGTGCACATGTGTGTGTGTGTGTGTGTGTGTGTGTGTGTGTGTGTGTGTGTGTGTGTGTGTGTGTGTGTGTGTGTGTGTGTGTGTGTGTGTGTCTTTGTGTGTAGGGGGGATACAACCCTCACCCATGTTAATGAGGACTAGGTCAAGTATCTTTGCACCCCTATGGGGCATATTAACTAGCTGGAATGTTTGGGCCTGTGAGTTTGGGGTTGTGTAGGATTCCCAGTTTATAGTGGTATAATTGAAGTTCCTAATGGATATGCATGAATATGATATTGGGTTGACTGAAGAGTTCCTCTAGTATATTTAATTACCTCACTGCTTATACACATACAAGCCGGCTCACAAATCCTGAGTAGAAGGAGGCAGCTTGGCTCACTGCATTAGCTGCTTGGTTGGGAGGTTGCATATACAAATACATTTATTGGTAACCTTACCACAGAAACCATTAACACAACTGCAGAAATGGCCATGTCCCTTACAACCAAGTCCTACTGTACCCCCACCCCACAGAAGATGTATGTCCAGAGCACTGAACTGCACTGTTACAGCCATACTGCACCTCCTCAAAAAATGTATAGACCATGACCTGACACTCCAATATATTAACTCTTTTGCCCTATCACACTGATTGCCTTTTGCTTATAGTACAAGGGCTGAGTAGTTGTTAGGCTTTGCTTACAATGAAGTCTGTGACAAGCATCAATATCGTATTATGGCAGCTAGTCACACAGATGTCCATTCACAGAGGTGCTGCCATTCAGCACAAAACATCCAAGCCACATCATAACAGGCAGAACACTATCCTAGTGGGACTAACCTGGCCAGCGAAAACTAGATAAATAACATAACACATTATCCCTCTGTTCTTTCCACCTCTCTGCTGCTCTCTACTGAAGGTTTACTCAGCTTACATACTAGTGTAAGTATTGTACCAGTACACTTTGTTTATTAGAATGTCATATGCAGTCTAATCTAAACTAATTTTGTTATTTCTTACATATCTCTATTTTTTGCTTATGAAATGTTTTGAATTTCATCCAGGCTCATCCTGACCTTGATCAGTGATGATTACTGCACTGCCCCAGTAAACAACTATTAGAGTTTGTGTGTGTGTGTGTGTGTGTGTGTGTGTGTGTGTGTGTGTGTGTGTGTGTGTGTGTGTGTGTGTGTGTGTGTGTGTGTATTAAATATATTTTATTTCAGGACAATAATAAATCAAGCTCTACCCACAATTGCTAACCACTGTGTATACCTCTAAGGTTTCACTGTGATGGAAATGACCACACAATCCCCAGCCCCTCCCCCACATAACCTTCAGCAACCTTCAGAACACACACATCTAAGTGGTGCTGGTTTTAGGAAGGATTCAGGTGAGAGCAGAGGCTACTATTAAGTCCATGTCAAAATCCATTCATACTATCTGAGATGTGGAGGTCACCAGACTCCTAGAAGAGCCATGTGTCTGAATGTTCCATGATATATTTTATGCCTTATTTTTAAAATATAATTACTTGTCAACTACATTTTTTTACTGCTATCCAGAAGAGGAGGTGGAGATGGCATAAGGATTAAGGTCTTTCCCCTGATATTTAGAAAGTACAGAGTTTGATTCTGATCTTTGGTTGGCTAGGCTTGTAATAGTCCCATCATCCAGCATCAATTTATTCAACTTTACACAACTAATAACAGCTGTAACCCGACCCAACAGAAATAATGACTGGTTCAATTCTTGACTGGATACTAGTGTCGGACCCAAAGAAAATTTCAGTAGCAGGATACTCCTCTAGCATTAGTGATCACCTACCAGGCTATATATTTCAACTCTCCACATTCCTCAATATCCTAAACAAACTAGCCCCTGTAAGACTAAAAGGTGTAAAAACTAAGCATGATATATGCCTCTCTGAAACATCCAAGCAAATTATGACTGCAAGGGACAAACTATGGAAAAAATGGCAAAGATTCAAGAATCCCACTGATCTCTTAGAATTCAGGCAGCTTCATAATCAAGCTAAGCACCTAGTCATATCTGACAGAAAAGAATATTACTTAAGCCTCCTAAAGGTTCACAAACAAAATTCAAAGAATTTCTAGATCTCCATTTCATCTATAATCAACTCTGGCA
Source organism: Protopterus annectens (assembly GCF_019279795.1). Classification (NCBI taxonomy): domain Eukaryota; kingdom Metazoa; phylum Chordata; order Ceratodontiformes; family Protopteridae; genus Protopterus; species Protopterus annectens. Next base: position 831,668,039 of record NC_056730.1, on the reverse strand, counting down.
CCAGAAACAATCCCTGCCCATTCCTGGAGAAAACTGCCAGCGAAATAGCTACCCTTTTTAACTCTTATTTCATCGAAACTATAGCCATACTCAACACTAGCTTCCCACAAACTACTTCTACCACTAACTTCTCACCAAACACACCTTTCTCACTGGATATGGCCACTTCTTCCCTACCGTCTTTCTCTATCTCTCTCCCTTATCTATCTCCACCATAATCAAACTTCTAAAACTTAAACCTACCCCCACTGCTCCAGACAACCTAACCCAGAATACCTTCAAATGTCAGCTAGATTCATTGTCTATCCAGTCAGCATACTTATCAACAGATCCCTCCAAGAGTCCTACCTGCCCTTTATCTGGAAAAAAATCTTATATCCTTCCCCTCCATAAATGTGGTAGTACTACCAATATTTCTAACATCTGACCCATAGGCATTCCCTCCCCTCTTCAAAATCTTTGAAAAATGCATCCACCATCAACTGTTAGACCATCTATTAACAAACCATCTCCTCTCCCCAACTTAACATGAGTTCACGCCACGTCATAGCACCATTACTGCACTTATTTCATTCATGGATACAGTCAATCAAGCCAGAAATATTGGCAAATTTGTATCTCTCTCTTTCTCGACCTCTCAAAGACTTTCAATATAATCTCTCACCCACTACTGCTCAGTAAACTCTTCACCTTAGGTAGCTTTCCCTCAACACTAAACTGGTTCACTAACTACTTAATAGGCAGGCAACAATCCACTAAATGGCTCAACTCCTTCTCCCCATTTCTTGACTCACAAACAGGTGTCCCCCAAGGCTCTATCTTACGACCCCATCTCTTCAGTATCTTTATAAATGACTTCCATTCTTCCTCCAAGGCTCTATCTTAGGACCCCTTCTCTTCAGTATCTTTATAAATGACTTCCATTCTTCCCTTAATAGTGCATCTGTAGTACAGTATGAAGATGACTCGACTATTATTTGCTCTGCCAATTCTGCATCTGAACTTCTGCTAATAACTCAGAATGCCTTTACTGCCACTGGCATGGGCAAGAATCATAGGTTCATAGGTTCATACTAGGCTATCTGCCCTAGGGCATTTATAAGCCTAGCCAGAGTGTGTTTGGCTTTCGCCACCCATTTTAAATTAATTTTGCTATGCCCTTTTTCAAGGTTAGTATACTGCGCTTCTGTCTAACAGTGATACAAAAGTGATACCCGGGGTAAACCTATGATCTCCCATCCACTCATCAAGATTCCTCTTGAAGAGAGTCAATGAGGGACTCTGCCTAACCTGGACTGGGATTTTATTCCAGAGTGAAGGGAGCCTCTGGGTTATGAATCTGTCCCTCCAGCATGTCCTATTTATTTCAGTGCTGAGGTTCAAGTCTCTCGAGCACGTAGCTCAATGGGATTTGGATTTTCTGAGGTGCAGCATGTCCATTAATTCCGGATAGGACATGGCTTTATACATCAGGCACAGATCGCCTCTGAGCAGGCGGTATGCCACTGAGTAGAGCTGAAGTTTCTTTAACCGGGTAGCATATGGCATCTGTTTGAGCCCGTTGATCCTCTTGGTGAGGTACTTTTGGGTTCTTTCCAGTTGCTGCAGGTGTCTGGTAAGGTACATCCCAAAAGGGGCATTGTACTCAATTATGGGCCTGATGAGGGATGAGTAAAGAGGCACGATGACCTCAACTGATCTAGATGTGAATCCCTTCATGATTAGGTGGGCTATATAAAATGTTTTTCTAACCACTTTGGCCACGTGGTTGTCAAATGAGAGATTGCTATCAACTTGGGTCCCCAGGTCCCTAATTACTTCTTCCATACTTAATGGATTACCACCTATGTGGTAATTTGTGGGCACTTTGTTTTTGCCAAAGGGCATGACTATACACTTTTTGGCATTTAGCTTGAGGCCATGGCTCTGGCACCAGTTGTCTGTTTCTATGAGGCCCTTTTGGAGGATGCTTGTGTCGGCTGGAGAGTCAATTATGGCACCCAGTTTGCAGTCATCTGCAAACTTGGTCAGCCACAGTCCTTCTGTGTACCTCCGAGAAATATATACCGAATAAGAGAGGTCCCAGGACTGAGCCTTGTGGGATGCCACTTGTAACTGGTTTGGAGTCTGACATGGCTCCAGCAATTCTAACCATGTGGGTTCTGTCCTTGAGCCAGTTTGCAACCCATCTAGTGACATAGGGATTTATATTTAAGCTGGTGAGCTTATCTATAATGCCCGAGTGGGGTATTGTATCGAAGGCTTTTGCGAGGTCCAGGTAGGCTGTGTGGACCACCTTCCCCTCGCCAATGGCCTTGGTGACTGTTTCAAAGAAATCGACCAGGTTTAAGAGGTGGGATCTGCCCTTAACAAAGCCGAACTGGGCAGGATCCAGTGTCTGTAGGTCCCCAATATCTTTATTTATGAGGTCCGTGATGATCCTTTCCATAGTTTTGCAGAACAAGCTAGTCAGGCTTATGGGGCGATAGTTTCAAGGATCCGTTGAGGCACCACCTTTGTGGAGAGGGACCACTGTTGCTGTACGCCACTCTTTGGGTACATATCCTGTAGTAAGGCTGAGATTGAATAGTAGTTTTATGTTTGGGTTTAGCTCTTCTTGGAGTTCATGTAGGATGCAGCCCGGGACACCGTCTGGTCCCATTGATGCTGTGTTTTTTGCTTTGGAGAGGGCGGCTCTTACCTGAGCATCTGAGATGTCAGGGGGGCAGCACTCTGCTGAGATAGATATTTGCCCTTTTGGTGGGGAGGGGGGGGAGAAGTTTGCGCTGAACCTGTCAGCTAGGATGTTGGCAATGTCTGTAGGTTTGGTGTATTTTTTGTCATTTTGGACTAATTCTGAGCATATCTGGGAATTCCCACCCAGGTTCCTAACATAACTAAAGAAAGCCTTGTGATTATCCTTAGTGTCCTGTGCAATTTTTCTCTCGAAGCTGGCCTTAAACGATTTTATGAGTGCCCGTAGTTTTTTGCTAATACTGATCAGAGATGCCTTCCCTTTTTGGGATTTTGCTCTATCATGTAGTAGCTTCCTCCTTCCATTGTATAGTTTGTTTATGGCTGGGGTCCACCAGACAGGACGTCTGCCTTTGGAGGATTGGGTCTTGGTTTTATTTGGGATTGCATGATCCATGCATTCCTGAAGGTGTTCATAGAATGCGTTTATAAAGGATTCTGCGGTCTGGGCCATATTTTCCACAGGCCCGGGGGCTTTGAAAGATTCCACCTCGGTTTTGAGGAGTGTGAAATTTGCTTTACAGAAGTTTTTCACTGTGGTTTTCTGGGCAGGGGGTGGGGTCGGGATGTGAATATCCTGTGAGATTAGTTTATGGTCTGATCTTACCAGTGAGGGATACACTTCTGGTCTGGAGCATAGAGTCCCCATGTTGGTGATGATCAGGTCCAGTATGTTTTCCCCTTTTGTGGGAGTGGTAACAAGCTGTTCCATAGCATTTGAGTTTATAAATTCTAGGAACCTTTGGGCTAGGGTGTTGGAGCTAGAGTAATGCTCCCAGTCTATGTTTGGGTAGTTGAAGTCGCCCAATATAATGGTGTTTGGAGAGACCTTCATATTTTCCAGTGTTCTCAGGAAGGCCAAGTGGGGTTCCTGGGTTTGGGAGGGTGGTCTGTAGCAGGCTATAAACTGGAACGCAGCTTTACCCACTGTTAGTTGCACATGGATAGTCTCTGATGCTTCGTGCTGTGCCACCAACCTGGAGGTGTGGGTATCTTTGACGAATATTGATACTCCCCCTCCTTTTGTGGTTCGGTCCAAGTTTTGGGGCTGAAAAGCATGGTATGAGGTATAACCTGGTAGTGCTGGGGTGCTCTCGGGCGCTTTGAACCAGGTTTCTGTTACTGCACATATATCGATGTTCTCCATGCTAAGGAGAGTTTTGAGTGCGTGCATCTTGAGGTTTAGACTTCTGGCGTTGAGTAGCATTACTCTTAGTTTCTTATCCCTTGTGATACCTATGGAGGTGGGTTTGTCTTTTGAGCCTTGCCTAAAAAAGGCACTATGGGGGTGGCAAGAGCCTTTGCCAATATCCGAAAGCCCATGGGTGACAGGTGCAAGCCGTCCCTAGCGAAGCATCGTGGCTTGTCGAGCATGTCATCCCAGGCTGACAGGCATTGGATCCCCTTTGAATGACACCAATACATAAGCCAATTGTTGAAATTGATCATCTTGTCTTCATATTGTGGCATCATTCTTGGTGAGGGTAAGATGCTACTCAAGGTCAGGGTCATACCGGCCTGGGCTACATGCTCAGAGAGCTCCTCTATGTCTCTTTTCATGTAGTCCAGGGAGGTACGTCTCAGGTCATTCACACCAGCATGGACAATGACTGAGTCATATTTGTACTTGCCTTGGAGTGCCCTGAGTGCTTGTGTTATGTGGCGGATCCTAGCACCTGACAGGCAGCTCACCGTGACCTTCTCCTTGTTCAGCCTGGTGAGCGGGACGTCAGTGTGCCTGACGATAGCGTCACCTATTACAAGTGTATCAGGTGTGTTGTTTAGCGTTAAGGGCTGTGACTGTTCGGCACACTGGCTTTGTGAGCTATGTGTTGCACGTGTTTTGTTTTGGGGTAGCGGTTGCTTGGGTGTCTGCTTTGGAGGTCTCTGCTGCTTAGACAGATTTTTATTTAGAGCCTCCGAGTATGTTTTTGTGCGTTCATGTGTTTGGTTTGCTGTCATGGTAGGTCTATGTGAGACTGGAATTGTAGTGAGTGTGGTTTCCTTCTCCTCCTGGCTGGTTAAGCCAGTACTGAGTTGAGAGAGCTTAGCCTCCAGTTTGGCTATATGGTTGCATCTCTCACATGTGTTGGAATTTGTTGGGAGAAGGAGAGGGTTGTCTGTGTACATGAGGCAGTTGTAACATTGCCTCAAGATTCCCAGATTCACCAGCTGGACCGGAGAGGAGATTGACAACTGACCTTTTGACATGCTAGAATAGTACTGGGAATTCCTTTATTATTGAAAAAAAGGGCCAATGGGGAACAAGGTACTCAAGGGGAGTTTGTGAGGGTGTAGTGCCTTTAATTTTTTTAGTGCTGACTTATATAATTGCTTTAGTGAGCAAGTGCCAGGTAACTTAAATGCAATGTGTTGCAGGTAACATAAATGCAAAAACGACAAACAATAACTTTCTTTCAAGTGAAACAAGGAAATAAGTACAGTAAGCAATGCAGATATCACTAGGGATCCACAGAAGCACTGAAAAGCCACATTTTAGGTGGAATTAGCATTTCAGGGAAATAAGCAAACAAACAACAAGCATACAAACAAAGCTAGATTCAGCAGGCCTGGATCTAGTCTATGCTACAGCAAACAAGGTGTACCAATTTCAGTAAGAAACAGTTCAAATATGCAGGCACTATAAGCCTTTAACCAGAAATTCCCAGCTCAGAAGGGCAGAGTCCAGCCTCTCCTCCCACAAGAATGCAGACCACGAACATTCTTAATGTAAAATAACTGGCCTGAAGCCCAAGTGCTTAAACCAGAACTAATACACTTTTAGAATAACAGACACTGAGCCCTCAATCAGCAGTTCCCAACTTAGAAGGATGTAAGCTACCTGTCCTGCCACCACAGTGCAGGCCACAAACCTTCCTAATGTAAAACAACTGGTCTGAAGCCCAAGTGCTTAATCCGAAAGACTTAGAATGATAGCTACACTTTAATCAAGTTACTACCAGGCAGTAATAAATACAATTGAATACTTTAAAGAATTCCTGGATTAGTGCTCAAGTTATACAAACAAAGCTAGATTCAGCAGGCCTGGATCTAGTCTATGCTACAGCAAACAAGGTGTACCAATTTCAGTAAGAAGCAGTTCAAATATGCAGGCACTCTAAGCCTTTAACCAGAAATTCCCAGCTCAGAAGGCAGAGTCCAGCCTCTCCTCCCACAAGAGTGCAGACCACGAACCCTCTTAATGTAAAATAACTGGCCTGAAGCCCAAGTGCTTAAACCAGAATTAATACACTTTTAGAATAACAGACACTGTGCCCTCAATCAGCAGTTCCCAACTTAGAATTATGTAATCTACCTGTTCTGCCACTACAGTGCAGACCACAAACCTTCTTAATGTAAAACAACTGGTCTGAAGCCCAAGTGCTTAAACTAAAAGGCTTAGAATGAGTTACACCAAGCAGTAATAAATACAATTGAGTACTTTTAAGATGACGCAAAAGCAAAATAAAGTAGGAAGAAACACAAACACAGTAAAAGCAGATAAAAATTTTTTTTTTTTGAGTGAGCAAATGCACTAAACCCTAATAAAACCAAATTGGTAATATTTACCCCTAAGAAAAACCTCTCTGTTAATAAAATAGACTTTACCATCTTTGCTCAAAATAATACCAACATAGAGGTTGTTTTCCATACTAAGCTACTAAGAGTTATTCTTGATAATAACCTGACATTCGACCTCCACATCCATCATACTATTAAAAAAACAAACCAAAAATTAGGTACCTCCACAGGCACAAATATTGTCTCAACAGCTCCACCATGCATACTCTTGCCACAACCTTTCACCCTCCATCACTCCTATATGAAGCTCCTCTGCTCACCAACATCCAGTCCTCCTTAAAAACCAAGCTTGAGTCTTCCTACAACAAGGTGGCTAAGTTTGCAACCAACAAAAAGACTCTTCACACCACTGCATCTCCCTAAAAGAGCTCAACTGGCTAGAACTCCCACACTATCTAATCTACCTACAGTTAACCACAGCAAATAAAATGATTTATAAAACTTCGGACTGCACAGTTCTTTCATCTGTCTTATCCCACTACCATCCAAGCAGGCCACTAAGACATTAAGACCCAAAAATCAACTCCTTCTGTAAGTAGATAAACCAAAACTCTCAGCTGGTGACATGCTTTATTCCTTTTTCATTGCCAAACTATGGAATTCTCTCCCAGCAACTATCAGAACCACCAGCAATATCTCCTCCTTTAAAAAAAATTACTGCATCAACACCTCTCTACCCTCTGGCAGTGCAGATGCTCCAAATCTCACCCATCTATAACCTGATACCTATACCTTCCATCATTCCACCTTATGCTTCCACTAATACTTACTGTTGTTCTTTTATGTCCTAACTACTCTGTCAATAAATTTCACTCTTCCCTGCACTATCTATGCTGGCTGTAATTCCTTGATTTTACTGTAAATCTCTCTATGCAACTGCTCATCACAAAATTGTATGACAACAAATTACCTGTGTTAAATGTATACTTAAACTGATATCTGCACATAGCTTGCATATATCTCCTTGTTTACTTTGTTGTTCTTGTATATTATCGTATCTCTTTGCAAACACTGCTTGCATTTACTATTCATTTTAAATGTGTATGTACCACTATATTTATAGTCTTGCGGAGCTTTTCTCTGCAAGCCTCCACTGAAAATGACTTATTTTGGCCCAGTGGACTTTCCTGGTAAACAAATGCCAATAAATAAACAAATATTCTAGAGACTGATAGCCTAGCATTTACAAACACACACACATACTGCACATTCACCTTCATGGAAAGGGAGGCATTCCATTTCTCCTGCAGCATATTTTTGAGGTGGCAGGGTTAACCAGACCACATGGCTAAACACTCACACAGACAAGGGAGGGCATGCAGACTCCACATAGTCAAAAACTCAACCAGTGCAAAGCACTGTAAGATGGCAGTGCTACCCTCTGCTCAATAGTGGCAATGAATAGTTGCTTTTACACATCTGCTTCCTGCCAAATTACCAAAGATAGCCATCTATCATGTATAAGGTCTAGTTTGTAATTGTAAGTGTAAGAAAATATGGCCAGCTAATACTTTTAAATATACTGCAACCACCGCCCCACACAAGCATAATAGCAGTACTGATAATGTGTATGTTAGAAAGTGAAAGACATTATAGCCAGCTTGTTGCTCCTATACTGCAACACACACAGACAAAAAAAAAATATATATATATATATTATAGAAATACTAGTTTTGCAAAAAGCAGTACATTATGCAACACTAGTACTGTCACACCAGATCAGTGACTGTTGTTTAGCAGTCAGCAGACAGGAGTAAGTCACTTTTTTTTACCTCATTGAGGAGTAAAACATACCTGTCACTGTCCCAGATTTCACAGACTATCTTTGATTTTGGCTCATAATTTTGCTGTCTTCCTCGTAAAAAAGTTTGATTTGTTGGTAACTCATTTAGTATTACAGACAGAGTAACCATTTGAAATGCTGAGATATTTTAGAGTGACTCTTGAAATACAGAGACTGAATGGCCAAAAGAACAGACTTGCACATACTAGGTCTGAGGTGACCATTTCTAAGAATATTTCCTTTTCTCTAGGGTATGATGATCTTGGAGTTGGTTGTGTGGGGGCACAGGGAGGCTAGCCTGCTGCAAAAATAAAATTTAAAGAAGGGTGATGTTTGAGATTCACTCTTCTCCTAGATTTTTGGTCTGTTTATTCGGTGTGTCAACACCAGGCATTTTGAGTGCCAACATTTTAATAAGGAGCTTAATAGACAGTTAATGATCCCAGATATCAGAGTTTCATACAGTTAACTTTTTAAGTGAATTAGACTAATAATTAAAATGTGTTCCTGAATTTTGAAGTCTGCTTTACTCAGAATTCTTAAGCAAAAAAATTGACAGTTATAGTATCTTGTGTTCTGCCAGTATTTATAAAACTCCCTGAAATCGAAGAACATCCCTGAAGGTCAGAAACATCAGCTTTTCTTAAAATCCAAGGTAAGCACTGAGACCAGTCACTCTGGGTTGCTGTTCTCTAATGCTTACCTTTGCTCGTGTTCATTCACTGATAAGCTTTATCCTAACAGGATCACATCAAAAACCCTGTTTCGGTATAACAGCATAATCGGAAAATGCATGCATTTTTTTCTCCTAATTTTTCCCCAAACAGCAGCAGCTTTTGTGATGTTCCCACACAGTCAAGAATGATTAAAGGGCCACCCATCCCCCTCAGCCACAGCTATTGCAGGTGCCTAAAGCTGGCTGTGATGTTAATTTTAGTGGAGAGAATGTCCACCAGCATGATTAATATTAAGCCAAGTACACTGTGTCAATGGCAAAGTATTTAATGAAATTGTGAAGCCTATTATTTGACAAAACACTGTCATGATAAGCAAAAGTATCTTTCAATTTTAAAGTCGATATAAATAAGAGTTATTATTATCTATTTGGTTTATTATGTACACAAGACTGCTGTACTGTGTTTTGTTGGTTTGAGTGATATGCAACAAAATATCAAAATAAGATAACTTGCTGTGGTTGGGGGCCCCCCAGGACCAGGAGGCACCCAGTGGTCACAGGGTTTGCTTATGCCTAAAGCCACAGTTATTTACCTTACCCAATTTTCTGTGTCTGTTAATCCATTCCAGTTCTGTGACCATCACAGTTCTCCATCTGAGTTTTCTGTAAATCCACTCCAATTCTGTGACTCCATCCCAGTTCTCCATCTGAGTTTGTTGTTATACCAGTCATCTGAGTTGCAGTCTCAGAGGTATTGAGTTGCAGTTCTTGCTAGAACATACCACTCAACCCCTTAGCACAGGGAATCTGGTCAAAACTAAACATAATGAGAGACAAAGGCCCCAAAATAGAGACACATTTTAAATTTTGCTTTTATAAACTTAAAACGTTGATAGAATAAAATGTTTTGTGTTACCATGCATTTTCTGAAGGATATATAGTCTGAAAATCAAAATGTCTGTCATTATTTAGTGATTTCAGTCCTCAAAGATTTGCCAGAAAAGTACAAATTTTATGAGGAACAGATTAAAAATATGAGCCAAAAATCTGGACAGTTGAGAGATATGCCAGAATCTTGTCCCTTAAGGGGCCACACACACGCACAGGCACTCATATATGCACATACATTTGTTCTTCATGTCCTGTGAATTACTGCAGTGAAAGCACAGTAGATGTTTCCCATCTGTGCACACATTTAATGTAAATGGGAATAGTCTGTCTGCCAGGAAAACAGGTCTCCCATGCATGAACACTGTGTAAATGTTCAACGGTTCAAATATTGTAAGACTTCAAAACTTCTACATTTTCCTGAATGTGCTCCATGTGCTGATGTCTTCTCCTGTCATGAAAAAACAGTGCATGTCTCTCTGTCTCTCTGCTGCCAAAAAGGGTATCTCTGCTACAGTGGAAAAAATTAAAATGAGCACAGTAACACAATGCTATGCAACTGAAAAAGAAAAGTCTCTCTGCCATGAAAATAAGTATGCCATGCATGCAGAGTAAAACAATGCTGTATTACTCTGTGTATGCTCCAGTGCCGTAAGGCTAGCCACTTGACAGTGTAACAACTGGCTCTAAATGATTAAGTCATGCTGACTTTCCTTCAATGGACAGTTGAAGTTGCACCTCAAAGACACATGGCTCTACTCTCACTCATCAGCCCCTTGATAAGCCCACACCACATGCGTAACATTTCTCCATTCCTCCGACCATCTCTAGTACTATTGCTCACTGATTCCTGCATCATAAGTTCAGCACTGACATAATCTCACTAACTGTACCATTTTCATTTTCTTACTTCCCCCCCTTAGATTCTCTTTACATCACTGCACTCTCTCTCTTTACTAACACCATTTGCCTACCGTGGCACCAGTTCATCCTCAATACTGGTAACCACCCAGTCTGCATAGCTGCCTCCTCACCTTCTCTCCTGTTCCATCTCCTCTTATTATTATTATTATTGTTATTATTATTATTATTACACCCTCTTATTATTATGCTTTACCTCTTGCTGTAATTTAATTATTTTAGCCATACTCAGTTATCCTTACCTGTACAATTGTGTTTCTTTCTGGAATATTTCTTTGCCACGTGATGTACTATATAATCCTATTCACTGATGCTTAAAGAATTTATTTCATGTTTTGGTGAGGTGAATGCATCACCAGTACTTAAGTTATTATATAACCTCGTATTTCTCTTTCGTTGTTGTTGCATGTATGTTACTCTCACCATATTGGAGTTTTTTTCCCTGGGTCTCTGCCAAAAAGGAGTTACTTTTTGCCTGGTCAGACTTTCAGGTAAACACATGTAAATACATAAAACATTATTGAAACTACTACAGTTTGAACTAGCCAAGTCTTTATATTTGGAGACATATATCTGCACTTGAAAATCTTGTGTATATCCTTCAAAGCTGTTCTGTCAGGAATGATTCATTAAAGGATTTCTTGACTGTTTCTGATTTTATTATTGATTTTTGACCCAGCCCATTTGCAACTGTGTACTACTTTCCTCTTTTAAACAGTTATCATTTTTGAGTCCTTTACTTTTTAGGTGCCACCCATTTTAACACTATATTGTTTAGACATGATAAGGTAGTTGTTTCAGATTACCATCACTTTCAGCCAGTAGTGTCATATCACTTGCATAATTTATGGTTTGTTGTGCTACAAGGGCTTGTGTGCATTGACTATGCTAAGAACTATGACATCAGTATTTTAACTACTGGCAGGGTGTCCTTAGGCTGACAGGCCTTAGCCAAAGCTTCAGGCAAAGACAAACCACCCACATTGGGCAGAAGTTTTAGTAATATGTGACAGTGACTGTGGTGGAGGATCATATTTTATGACAATGACAATTTTAATATTAACATTGTTATCTGAATATAAGAAAGGTCTGATAAACTACTTCTCCAGCTTGCCATGAAAACTCCATGGCCAGTGCTATACAGTATATGTACTGTATGATGCATTCTATTTTTGTCTCTGTGCAGGCCTCTCTACTGTTGTATGGAAATGTGGACTATATAGCACCCAAGAAACACATGCTATGTAATGTTCCTGCTTCATATTTAAAAAAAAATATATGTTGTGATGTGTATTGTAATTGACAAATGTAAGGCTTTGTATTTCACAGTGCATGATTCAGGAATGATTATTTGGATGCCATATTCTTCAACAGACCAGCCTGTGTCTATGAATCATAGTGATTTTAAGTGTTAAACTGTATGACTGCAGAAAATGTATAGTCTAAAAGATGTAGTATTATCTCTGAAGCTTGGAAGAGGAAATTATCTTTTTAGTTTTAGTTATGCTTGTTGTGAAAACTGTAATGCTCTTTAAACAGAACTACTTAGGTGCATCTTTTAACTCTTTAATATTTATCTGTTTTTTGCAAGTGTAAGCACTGCAGAAGATTTTATTTATGCTCAGTGCTTTTTCACTGCCTTTTTTATTTCATTTTTAAAAGTTTAGATTACTACACTTTACCTATTTAACTTCTAAACTTTTTTCTCTTCTGTCCCATATTATTTGTGCAGTACATGTATTTGTCAGCATTTTATTCTGTCTTCTTTTCTCATACGTATGCCTAAATTAATTTCACGGTGGCTCACAACAAGTGGAACAAGTAGTGACTCGTGAAATAAGGCATATTAAATAAAACAAATGCATTGTATGGCTACTTGTATACAAAGGTCTTTGCCAGAGACTTCGCCTCTATGTTTTACATTGTGCTAGACTTCAATCACTGAAACCCTGCAGTGCTGTCTGCCAGGCACTATGGGAAATGCATAAAACAGATTCTGAGGCTACTTTGCATAAACATACAGCTAATTCACAAATGCATAAACATGCAGAAGTCACCTTGTTGCTTCTCTCAGTTGCAGGAGTTTATTTAGCCACCTCAAAATAAAAGCTGTCAGAACAGGTTTTTACTTTTGACCTTTCATTTAATGATGCCATTTTTGATTTAAGAAGATATAGCTTGAAGTCTATCCTAAGCAATTTTTGCCTTTTCTTTTCTGAGTGGCAGATGATTATACACCTCAGAGTGCAGTGCATGAGTCACAGTATTTATTCTTAAGATGGCTGAAGAGAGAGAGAGAGAGAGAGAGAGAGAGATAGTAGAATGATTTCTTGTCTTCTGGTAACTGTTGATTGTTCTAAGTGATTCAACATACAGACATCTTGCTTCCTTCTGAACTATTCCTTGCTTTGCTCTTAACAGAATTGTAATTTACATGCTTTTATAAAAAGGTCTAAATAATTATAAGCAGTATATGACTCAGTTGCTCAAAATCGCTCTCTGCTGTATAGAACCATGTTCATCTTGCATAAAAGAGAGTGCAGAACACCAATCATGTTTACTGCTGGATTAAAGACGTAAATGCAATGGAAAACAATCATGACTTTTTAATACAGATATAACCTTTAAAAGTACAAACCTTGAATATCTGACTTCTTTTAATAATTATAATTTTTAAGGGTTTTGAGTTGCATTTCTTAATGTGAAAATGGACATTGATGCTAACAAGATGAAGATTTGTGGAAACTGATTTTTTTGTGCTGAATTTCTCACTTATGACATAATTTAATTGATTCCACATCCTATAGTATACATGTAGAACCCAAGGAAGGTGAGTTATATTTATATGCATGCTGCCAACTGGATGTGTTGTCAGTTCATGTTGCTATCCATTATGACTCCTGTTGCAAAGTCTAATAATGAACATACCCATGTAGAATAAATGTACTGGGTCATGGAAAATCAGTTTTATTTTGCCGTTAAGTTGCTTTCAGAGCACACAGCTGCTTTTCAAGTAGTAAGCATTTTGAATTGAAAATAATCACCAGAATGTGTCTCCAAGTCAGTCATTTGAGCCCGACTGCTCCCCACTGGACTTAGTGTACTGGCCCATAAATTTGCTATTGCAGTGCCTTGTGGCAGTGTAAAACACTAAAGGAAACTCTGCCAGCTCTCCCTGCATTGTCTTCTTAGACAACATAACAATAATGAATATTTATGGGCAATATATACAGTAAAGAATGCTGATAAGGTATTCTTTAAGAAGGGATGCTAGCACAGTGGAGTAGGTGCTTTTTAAAAGCATGCCCCTGCAACAGGGTGCTGTTGTGCTGTTGTGAGCAGTAGGAAACTTTTTTAATATGAAGAAATAGAAAACAAATATAAGAAAAATGCTGTGTTCAAAGCAGAACGAAGACAAGATTTAATGTAAGGAAAACAAAATTAGAATAGAAGATAGGGGGGAAAATTAATAAAAAAGACAGATATTATCAGGTATGACGTTATGGACAATTTTTACCTTTGCGTTTAAAGTACAGGCCATTAAGAGCACTAATACACTTACAATCTGAAGACTTTTATGAGTTACTTTTTTTGAAACTTTTATTTTACTTGAAAATCTTAGGTGAAGTGGAAACAAGGAGTTCACTGGCACCATGGAATGAATATATTTTTCAGAACATGGCACTGCACTTAAGGAAGAATATAAATGTACAGTTCAGAACATGGGATAGAGAGATGTGAGGTGTGCGTGATACTGGATGTGCATGAGGGAAAATGCAGCTTATTTTAAATATTATAATTGTGAATGGGAAACCATGACTGGTGAATTATTGGGGTCAACCTAAAACATTTTGTTTTGTGTGTCAGTGATAAACACTTGGTACAGGACTGTAAGAAAAGAAGATGTTGTTAGTCTGGGAAGCAAGGATATAGTACTAAAATTGTTTTTGGTTTGATTGTTTAATTGACCTATACTAGAAAAGGAAAAGTTGGAAAAAAAAAGAATATTTCAGAAGAAATGCAATCTATAACTACAGATATTGGTAGAGAAAATATACAAAGAAGATAAATGAAAATAAAAATGTCACATATAGAAAAGGATGACTGGAGTGAGGCAAACATTTTTACCAAGAACATGTTTTCAGGGGAAGCTAAAAACATATATGCAGCACAAGGGAGTGAAAAAGAAGAGGGAAAATCTGAGGTAGGAGAAAAACAAGAATATAATGATGATAAATCCATTGGAAGTTGGATACAAAGAAGGAAAAGAAAACCTGGAAATAAGTAAAGCCAATATAGGAATGGAATGGTCTTGGGATATTAGTACTAAATGTAAATAGCATTCAGATTGAGGTTAGAGGTGTGATAGTAAATGAATGGTGTAAGAATAAGTATGAGGTTATATGTTTCTTAGGGATGACATGTATGATGGAAGAAATAAGGAAAGAACTGAGACAATATGGGATAAAAACTACATATGGTCAGATGGAGTGCTGTATGTTCAAGAACAGGACTTTTTTTAAATGAACAGATAAAGATACTGGATGCAATGGTAGTAGTACCTGGAAGGTTAGTGGTATACAATATTAAAGGAAAGATGTGTAAGGATAATTGTACTTTATGCATATAGTAATATAACAGAAAAAAATGTGAAGAACTTTAACAAAAATAAATTCTAAATATGTCAGTTATTATGGTGGAAGACATTAACTGCAATTTTGGAAAAGAGAATGGAAAAGTAACATAAAGTAATAAGAGACCCTATAGGATATGGAGGGTTAAAATAAGATACAATAGAAAGTGGACATATACAAAGAGAACTATAAGAACTGAACTAGAATATGCAGTGTATTCAAAATATATGAAAGAAATAATAGGTTGGGTAGAAATGGCTGTTTTCATATTACAGATTAGTAAGGCCTAGCATAGTGGTGCTATGCTATGCTATGTTATGAGCAGGCCGATGGGACTTTGGTTTAATATCTCATTTGGAAGACAGCATTTTTAAAAATGTATTATACAACAACCCCCCCGCATTAATATTCAAAAACATGCATGCTGATTGGTCAGCGTGTACGTTGTAAATCAGAGTTACAGTAATGGTAAAAGGTCCGGTCGCCCGGACTTTTTCCATTACTATAACTCTTTTTTTTTTTTTACACAAACCGAGAATGCAAGATCTCCATTGCTTCACACTGTCTCACTATGTTAAACTCATTTAACATAGTATAACAGTTTTTAAAAAGCAACGGAGATCTTGCTTTCTCTGTTGCTTTTTTTAAAGCTGTCTCGCTATGTTAAACTCATTTAACATAGCGAAACAGTTTTTAAAAAGCAACGGAGATCTTGCTTTCTCCGTTGCTTTTGCTTTGCCCCACAGCTCTAATGTACTGCGTAGGCATGCCCAGTACATCAGAACTGCCGCAGAATACCAGACAGCTGCGGAAGGGCAGCAAGGAGGCATTATATAATGTCATTATTTAAGAAAAGTAATTATTTTTTTCTTAAATAATGTCATTGTATAATAGCAATATCCCACTTTTGGGTGTGGGTAATGCTGGATTTACCCATTGCTGGCTTTGTTTGACCACTTGGGCTTCGCCCTCATGACCAAACCACACCAACCATGGGTAAATCCAGCATTACCCACACCCAGGCATGGGTTATTGCTATAATGAAGATCTCTGGCATTACTCCATGGCTGCAACAATTTTAGACTTATGATCTGGAGAACTGTAGGCATACCTCTAACCTCATGGTGCAAAACATGACAAAATCAGAGACAAGTGTTACAGTTCCTAGTCTAACAGCTTTTGAACTACTATGGATTATCTGATGGAAATGAAGTGTGAATCTTTAATGCCTGGCATCAGTGACTGACTAAATTCATCAATGATTCATGAGGGCAGAAAAAAGGAGAGAACATGGGCCATTCTGACAATCAAGAGACAAGTATGTAGTATGTAATGTGTGTGTGTGTGTGTGTGTGTGTGTGTGTGTGTGTGTGTGTGTGTGTGTGTGTGTGTGTATGTAATGTGTGTGTGTGTGTGTGTGTGTGTGTGTGTGTGTGTGTGTGTGTGTGTGTGTGTGTGTCTGTGTGTGTGTGTGTGTGTGTGTGTGTGTGTGTGTGTGTGTGTGTGTGTGTGTGTGTGTGTGTGTGTGTGTGTAGAGTGAATGATGGGGGGTGCCTGTGCTAATCCAATGCAGCCACCACCACTGTTAATTACCACTAGAAGTACTGCTCCACCTTCACTGTAGTTAATGGTGATTCAGAAACATTCAAATTAATAAAATTGTGGTCTTTCCTCATTGTGGCTAATGTGTCTCTGAATTGGTAATCTTCAGATCACGGATACAGCATACCTCTTAGATGAAGAAATCTGGTCAAAGCTGTAAATAATGGGGGCATGGGAGGCCCAAACATAGGAACAATTGTTAAATATTGCTCTTACAAACTTAGAAAGTTACTAGAATAACATATTTTGCATTAGCATGAATTTTCTGAAGGGTATGAAGTCAGAAAGACAAATGTCTGTCAATAGTTTTTACTTCAGTCCTTAGTGATTTGCCAGTTATTTGTCAGAAAACCACAATTTTATGAGGAACAGGCCAAAAAGATAAGGCAAGGATAAGGCAAAAATCTGGATGTTATGCAAAAATCTGGACAGTCGAGAGGTATGAATACAGGGCACATTTTCACAACCCTTAATTTGAGCAATGAGATTCGGTATCAATGTCAAGGTGAGCCGCTGCAACCTACCTTGATTGGATATCTGCACCCACGTGTTCAGAGATATGAATAATTAGAATCAAATTGATAATCTTTTGAGTCGGCAACAAGCTGCATGCAGTTGTCCCCAGCAGTTTCTTATTCATGCACTCATTTATTTATAAAGAGACTGTGTGAATGGGAAAAGGTACAACTAACTCCTTTTAGAAAAAAAAAAAAAAAGACTGTTAGCTAACAAAGATTTCTCAGTGAAAAAGGAACTGACACAAGACTCAGTAATGTCTGAATAGAGATAGCGTGCTTTCTAAAGAGGCAAACTACTTCTGCAATAATAATAGTGCTGATAGAACTGCAAGTTTCAGTAAGTAATTCTAATATACTGTCAAACTTTAGGCAAAATAAGTAACTGGAAAAAAAAAAGAATCTGATTGCTGAATAAACCCAGGGGAAACCCAGTCATTTTACAGGGATGGCTTGGGAACAATGTTTGGTTAAGTGACTTGCTTAAAGTCAAATAACAGTTAAATGGAGGCTGTGAAAAATCAAACCCAAGACATTTGCCAGTCATTGACTTAATAACATGTGGTCTTCAAACTACATACCTAGATAGCTAACTAATTAGCTAAATAACCAAAAGTATATTGTACCTTGTTATGTAAAATATTAAAAAAGTGCGCATCAGACTTTTAGTTGTGGTTTAAAAGATTACTTTCTGGAGAACTGTGATGCAGGTCACTTGAATGTTTAATAAGTTAGAAAATACCCTACAACTGCCACTAAGCTAGTACTAAATATATAGTCAAATGAGAAATTGTAAGTACTGTAAAATTAGCTTCCAGTACATTGTCTAGTCCCCTTGTTCTAACACATTATTACTTTTCAACTGCAGCCTAATATTTAAAAATGTACTGTAGAAAGAAAAGGTATGTCCAGTCAATTCACAGCTAAAAGCCCATTTATAAGAATATATGTTCATCTATACATCCATATTAGATCAAATATATAACTTTCATTGTAATTCAGTGCAGTGCTTAGCATCATAAAGCACTGAACAATGACAAAAAAGAAAACCACAAACACAGCTTTTATAAATATCTGTGAAAAGAAGCAACCACCTCCACACCTTGCACTAGGGATTGTACGCTCTACTCCCACATCTCTAAATATAAGAACATTGGGGTCCTATAATGATAGGTTAAAATACAATCTTTCATTCCTCACTGTTAGCCAATCTCAGTAACTAGCATAATAAAGAACAAATCAGCTTAGATCTATGCAAAAACACATAAAACTCAAAAAGTGGTGTATGGGCAGTAACAGGAACATCCCCACACTTCCCTACACCCATGTATGTCTAACTATATTAACTTTGTTTTTCAGTCTAAATGAGCAAAATAGCCCATTATGAAGAATGGCAGATGAAAACAAATTGAAAGAAACACAGTTAATGGACTAAGACCTCCTGCTTGTATATGTATATATGTATTTATGTGTGTGTGTGTGTGTGTGTGTGTGTGTGTGTGTGTGTGTGTGTGTGTGTGTGTGTGAGTGTGTGTAGATATATTATATGCATATGTAAAGGAAGCATTACTTTAATTAACTTTCTTTAAAGTCTCCATCTGTTTTGTCATCACACTTTGGTCGACAAAACAGATGGTCGACAATTGCATGAGATCACCACATTACCGACTTGGGGAATATGACTTTTACTCTGGTATTGTGAAATCAATGCGTTAGAATAGATAATAAGTAGGGGGTCTAGGGGACACAAACACTGTTTTACTATAGCATGCTCCATGATAATGTCCCAAAGCATGTGGAATGACATGTTTATATTTTTATTTGTTTATTTATTTATTTATTTTTGTATCAACATTAGCAAGATAAGCATTTGGGTGTTTAGTTTATTTAAAATAATCTCTCTCTCTGGCTCTCTCTCTCTCTCTCTCTCTCTCTCTCTATATATATATATATATATATTTATTTAACATTTGTTTACCAGGAAAGTCCAACTGGGACAGAGCCCGTTTTTAGCAGAGGCCCAGGGAGAAATGCTCCAGACACACGTCTTTGGAATTTGGGAGGAAACCAGAGCACCCAGAGGAAAACTACCCAAACACAGAGAGGACATGAGGACTGCACACAGAAGGCACCCCAGCCAAGAATCAAAGCAGAGAACCTCTTGCTGTGGGGAAACAAAGCTAACCAATGCACCACCCATATATATGTGTGTGTGTGTGTGTGTGTGTGTGTGTGTGTGTGTGTGTGTGTGTGTGTGTGTGTGTGTGTGTGTGTGTGTGTGTGTGTGTGTGTGTGTGTGCGTGTGTGTGTGTGTGTGTGCATCAGTTCCCAGTGTTCTGTCACTGCTGCTCCCCCGCTTGAAATAGCAATAAATAACTTGTACAAACTGGAGTATGAGTATAAATGTCCTTCCTTAAGTGAAACAGTTGCAACAGTTGTAAATATAGACTTACATGTGTAGTACATATAATAAATATGCTCTTCTGCAGTTCTTTAACTTTATATTACCTACTGACATAGCAAAACTCCATCACTGTGAGCATAGTTACATTCCTCATTCATGCAAGCTGGTTAAGTTGTTCTGAGTGAATCATTTAATCATCAGGCACAAATTGTCCATGGGGAATAAAAATATTTGTCTCTAGTCTGTGATTCTTATGGCAGACATATAATTAGCAAAGGTAAGCCCTCATACATTAACATTTTTTCCTCTTATCTGGGTTTTCTTTACAGATGATTTTGGTGCAATCCACAATGATCTTCTCAGATTCCAACTCATAATTCAAATGGCTCTGGTTAGAAAGAGAGGTTTAAGATGAAAATAAACAAAGGTAATCTGTGCAGCTAAAAAGAAAGATGCTATTTTCCCCAAAGACATGTGGAGGAAATTAAGACATATAGGTCAGACTGATATAAATGCATTTCCTAGTTTCTGTAAATAGTAAAACAGTCTTTCACAAAAAGATTTTGCTTGAGCAATCTAAAAGAGTGCTAGGATAACAGTTTAGGAGAAAGCAGCCAAGCACAGTAATGGTGTATTTTACATCAGAGGCCTACAAACTGATATCCTGCTGCCCATTTAAATGCATGCCTGAAGACAGCTAAATCTGTGATGTGGTATGGGTAATATCCAAGATGCCAGCATGGGCACAGGTTCTTACCCCGGACTAATATTATTGACTTCGATCATAGCTGCCTTAGTATTAGATGTTAATACATTGATTCATGTGTATGGTGGTCAGTTATTTTTATCAATAACACCAAAGTGAAGCAGTGAAATTTGGATGTACTGAAATGTGTTTTTGATTTCTTGATTAAGTGAGTCTTGGTGGGTGTTATTATAGAAAGCAGTACTGCAAGGTTGCTGAACTGCAGCTGCCTGCAGCATGCAGGGATTTATATGTAGGGATACTGTCTGTGCTGCTACTGTGGATTAATGGGCTGATATCCAATAAAAGTGACTGGTGTAAGTCTCCCTTTCATCATTAACAGAACATGAATTATTACAACTAAAAGTTTGCTTTTGTGTCTCATTAAATCTGGTAATGACTACAGAGAAAGGCAACTTTATATTTTTAAATTATTTAGCTGTAGTATTGACGTACCTCTGTAACCACATTTCTCTTACATTTGGAAAGCAATACTACATACATGTGTGTATGTATATATATATATATATATATATATATATATATATATATATATATATATATAAATCAACCTCCCATGAAAAAAAAAATGAAGTCTCTCTCATGATGATACAACCATTGAAGTCACCGCTCAATTATTAGGAGTGATAGTGGATGATAAGCTTACATTCGACCTGAATATACAAAATTGCATAAGAAAATCTCATCAAAAACTAGGGATGCTTTACATAGCCAAAAACTTTCTCACTGACAAAGCAAAAACTATACTTGCCACTTCTTATCTCCTCCCCACACTTCTTTATTGTGCCTCAATCCTTAGTAACCTCCAGGCTTTACAAAAATTAAACCTTGAACAACGTTATTACAAAGTTGCTAATTTTGCAGTAAATACTACTTTCAGAACCCACCAGTGTATAGCACTAAAAAACCTAAGCTAGTTAGAACTATTTTATCAATTAACATATACATAGCTTCTTACCACCTATAAAATTATCCAGCATCTATCTGCCTGTCCAGCACTAAAAAACATTCTACAAAACTATGTTCACAGTTGATCATTGTGATCCAGTGACCAAAAACACCTGTCTACAAACCTATCAAATCTGCTGGACGTTGTCTGTACTTGTACAAGGTACTATGGCCTGAAACTTCTTACCTCTGTCTATCAGATCAATACCCTCCCTCCCATCTTTCAAAACCACTCTGAAAGACTTCCTAGCTAAAATCTGGCTTTGTTCTTGCTCAAAACCCGGATAAACTATATCACTAAATATGAACAAGTACCTTCTCATTTCTTATACCTCCTTACTCCTCCTTCTTCACTTACTTCATTATTTCTATCAAAGTATCTTCCCTGACTTTTTCTCTAATATAACATAAGCCTGTTTTTCCCTCACTTCATATTGTAATTCCTGTTTGTATTAGACTAACTTACCATTTTTCTACAAACTGTCTAAAATTGCTATAAACAGTAAATTATTCTCATGTTACTTGTATTAATTCTTAATCAATGTTTTTATATCACTAGTTTGTTATAATTATTTAAGCTGAAAACAATGTTTTATTTTTGAATATTGTAAAATTATTGTCCTTAAATGTTTTACAGTAATTTGGAGCTTTTCTCCCTAGGCTTCTGCTGAAAATGGGCTTCTACCCAGTTGGACTTCCTGGTAATCAAGTGGCAATAAATAAATAAATTAATTAATATAATAACAACAGCTAGAAATATACATTTTTCAAATGCCATGATTCACTGTTGGACAAGATGCATTCTGTATCACTTCCTAGTATGATTTCCACCAAGAGTCTGGATTAAGAATTTCACTCCCCACAACCAAAACATAACCTTCTGACTGAAATGTACAATGTTTTCAGTTTAGTATTGTAGGAAATCTATCAGAAATGGACCACCATGGTCACATAGTGCACTGTTTACATTTTTGCTGCTTATAGATTCACTGACTGAAAAATATCAGTTAATTCCAGTAGTGACATAAAAGGTCATACCTTTGTGTACCACAGATAAGCTTTCTTAGCAAAGCATTAGAAGTTTTTCTCTGAGTATTTGTGTGCAGAACACATTTGACAGAAATATCATCAGTAATGTTCAAATGTTCCTGAAAGTAGAAAGTAATTAGGCCTGCCATTCACTGTATAATAGTAAAGTGATTAATGAGAACTTATTGCTTTGTTGAGAAATGCCATCTTCAGCTGGCCTTATAGTCAGAAATTTATCTTCCTTCAGAATTCAGTGCCCTACAACCAGTCTTCACCAGTATCTGAATATCTTATATTTCCCAGCCATATACATGATTTTATGACACTGGTCACCCCCTCCTGTATATTTTAATATAAACCTTATGTCAGCTCTTTATATAGTTATATATGAACCTACTTTATACCCAAACTCTTAACTGCAGTATTAACATGTTCTGTCCTACCTAGCTCCTTCCTCACCTCAATCCATTTCTTTGAATTTCTGAGCACTAATCACAGCATCTGTTATATATTTGACAACATCATTAATACATCTCTTTGAATGCTCAATGTTCAACATCTACTAATGCTTAAACGTATTTTATACTCTAATATTTGCACTTCTTTCATATGCACGTAATCTAATTAGCAAAGTAATGGGTAATTGTTAATGCTTGTTCATGAATATTACTGAATGTCTGTTTGTAATATGTTGGAGCTTTTCTCCCCAGGCTTCCACTGAAAAGTTTTTTTTAAAACTAAACTCATTCAGGCAAACCTAGCATGCAAAGTAAGTAAAATAAAATAAATTGCTTTGTACTCTAGACAATTAATTGTACATAATTGCTTTTCAGTAATATGATATTATATTACCTTTGCTGTTGGAAACATCACTACCTAGTTTTACATTTGATTTATTATTCAGAATATGCAGAAACTTTCAGATGCCTATCGCAGCTCTGCAAAACCCATTTTCTACTTAAAAATGTGAGTGAGTTACATACCAAACCTTACATCAGGAGGTGAAATATAGTAAAGAATCCCAGAACTAGTTAGTGTTCCACAACCAACTGACATCAAGCCAAAAGGATTTCCAGGAAGAAATCTATAACTGGTTTCAACATTTTTATTCCCCTCTAACCACATCTTTTTTTCATCATGCCAGGCATATCAGTGTTTTATGGGACAGGGTCAGGAAGCAAAAGGGTAGGAAGAGGTCATGCTTAATGCTTTGGCTAGAATTAAATGTAGTTCATGATGGTCACTGTATATTCTACAACTATAAAAATAATATTTAGCCACAAAACAAAATATATATCATGCTAAATAGTTATACTAAGCCAGCAGTATGTTAGCCATTCTCAGCTTACCCGACAGTACCATAAAAGAAGTTGCAATGAGCATGACCTAATACTTCAAAAGATGATGGGATGAGGGAAAGTTAGTTTTGGGTCACATTGACAGAATATTTTCAGCTTGATTAATGCTGGAGAGAAGAAAAACAGGGTTGAGATGGATAAAGAGGGAGAAAAAGAAAAACAGAGCAGGAATAGAGGAGACTGAGATCTGATAATATTTAGTTTGTCATAGTCAGAAGTTTTTATTCAGTGACTGCTACGATGACTTTATATGATCTTATCCAGTCGTCTAACTGAGGTTTGAATGCTGCTATCATCTAATATGTAGAATAAACCTGTTCTAGATGATTAATTCATTCTTAAATAAGAATGTGTTTGTTTATTTATTGGTATTACACTAGGTGAGCAGGTATTAACTAGGGAGTTATTTTTGAGGAAAGGGAGACTTCATGGAGATGGCTTTGATAAAATTCAGAAGGCAAGGTCCAGATCATACCACATGTTTGTTAAGACAGAAAATTTAGGACAAGATTTTTAGTGTTTTTGAATACGATTGATTCCTTAATCATTGGATTTCTTTGATTAAAACATGCCGGAGGCTTATTGTAAAAGTTGTTTAGAGCTATACACACCAAATAACGCATTGTATTGTATGATAGTGGTAAATGATGGAATAGTAAAGTATTGTTAAAACAGACTGCAATCTAGATGAGTAACTATGACATATGAGATGAAAGAGGTAGACTGAACTTCTGGTAATGCAGGAACATAAGAACAAAACTAGAAAAATGATAACAGGGACCATAAGAGGCCTCAACACAATTAAGATTTTTTTTGTACCCTTTCTGAGTGCTTAATCGAGCTCAGCTCCCAAACCAAACAAGATTCTACATGATAACATAATGGGGTAAATGTGTATCTACTCATCCAATCATCAAGACTAGAGATGTGCTGATTTAAGAACAGATCTTTGTCTATGTAAACTTCTAAACCTATAGTGTCAGTCATAAGGTGATTTTAATTTATGTGATACAGTGCAGGAACACTAATTTTAGTGAAGATGACTACATTGCTTTTATGTGCATTCAGGGTAAGGCTATGATTAGAGCACCAGTTATTAGTATGATCAAGGCCTTTTCTGGAATATTATTGAGCTGGGGACTTACATGATTCTGTAACACACCAAACACTTTATTGCAAAGCTTTCGGGTCTACACCCTTCATCAGTACTGATGAAGGGTGTAGACCCGAAAGCTTTGCAATAAAGTGTTTGGTGTGTTACAGAGTTGTTGTTGGGCAATTCTGAACAGTGACACCATTGTTATTTAATTTAGACTTACATGATTCCAAGTTTATGGTTCTCTGTACATTTGGTTAGAAAAAGAGAATTAGATGCTATATTGTTAAAGGAATTTTTGTTGTCCATTTATATAGTTAATGATAGCAGTAACAAAAGATTGACTCATTAATTTTTTCAAAATCTAATTTGCAGAGAGTTGTTTTTCCATATGCTCTTTAGATAGAAAAGTATTAACGGAGACTTATCGGTATACTGGATCACTGACATGTGCCCTGTTCTTTGTTGGCATACAATTCACAGGTGCAGATTCCAGAAGTAATTTTACAAAGCCATGGAATGTCTTTGTTTCCATAAGTATTTATCCCAAGAAATGTTGTTGACTTGAGATCAATTTACATCAATGACTAGAGGAAAAACTACTGAAAACTCAAAAATCAATCAGCATTACAAGATTACATCACCATGTAAACAAAGAGAAACTTTTTGAAAATCATGTACTTAGGTACTGCCACCCCTTAAAGTCACAGGGATCTAATCAGAGATGGTCTCAAAAATGCAGAGGGTAAGAGGATTATGGGAATAAACAGACATTCCTGATTTGTACAGCCAAATCTCATGTTGCTACCTCCAAAATAACTTCCTTTTTTTCCTGTAGTATGAATTCAAAATGTGGATTTAATGACATAGCACATATACTGCAATGATTCTATTAGAATCTTTCAATTGAATATTTTGTAATAATAGAGGCATACTTCACTGCAGTTATTGTTATTTTCTGTTCTATCTCATTAGTAGTATTCTAAAGCTGAAACATTTGGTGACCTTGTATTGAGTGAAATGATACCCTTTAACAAAGAATTTGTATACCATAGCTAGCTGTAAAATGAAGAGTGGTAAATATGAACTGGAGAAGTTAAGTCACTGACAAAAGTGTAATATCTCTTGGCCTAAAAATACACACAAACACACACACACACACACACACACACACACACACACACACACACACACACACACACACACACACAGCTATTCTGAGACTTGCATTCTGACCTTATAAGAGAACAAGCAAACTGAAATAAAGGGATTGTACTGTGACACTGCTATGTTATTCATTATAGCTTATGTATATATTTATTTCTTTTATTTAAAATAACCTGAAATACTTTAGTTTGCCACAACTCTCATGTCCTTATATATTTAGCTGATGATCAGTGATAAAATTAGTGTAATTTTCATTTGCTTATGGTTACAGATAATGCAAATGGAGCAGAATTTTTCAAAAGGCAGCTGCATAATTTTCATCTGAACACATTATCTATGATGTTGGACTGCCATATTACAGTAAGTCTCACTGCACTATATAAAGCTTATTTATTATTTATTCAGTTTGGTAACTAGGGCAGAGCACTGATCCAAATCTACCTATTTTAGTTTTAGCCCAAACAAAAATAAATGACAACAGACAAGCAAGTTCACAAGAAGTATTATGAATACAAACAAAATGTGTGAAGCAATGATATCTTATGGGCATCTCTGCTTTCCAGATGCAGCAATAATATATAGAATATAAATTGATCAACAGACGTGTCGCTACTGAGCTGAAACATAATTCAGGCAAGGTAAAACAATGGAGCAGTCCTGCCTTTCCAATGAGCATCTCATTAACACATCATGCACTTAAAAAATGTTCATTATAGGATGAATTTGTAAAGAAGCACATAAAGTTGCACTGACAATGTCATAACCAACGACTCTAAACGTATACATTTGCATGCCAAACTATTCTGCTCTTCTTATATCCATTATGATCATGAAACATACGTTATTAGGGGAATACGAGGATACGCTGTTCAATAAAAGCAAGGAGCCACAGGATTAGTAGCATGTTGTTTGGATTATTCATTATGTAAACTTTGTTGACCAGTTTTTTTTTCCTTCAGGTGGACTGATACAGGTTTATTCATAATCCTTAAAGTCAAAAAAATAGAAAAAAAAATTTCTAGAAAGTTAAATGAAAGTTGCACCATTCTTTTAAACTAAAGCTTATTCCTGAGTCTGTACTTCATTCAGAGTCACTTAGCATAATTACAGACTGCACTTTCTGGTACAGTAGGCAGCTGAATGCTAAATACATTGTAAAGAAAAAAGAAATGCCATCAAGCGTCATCTGACATGTCAGCTCCAAGTTTCACAAAGAATACACTTAATAAACTCCTTCAGGATTGTTTTGAAATACAGCTATTCCTTTGGCTTCTTAGACACTCATGTAATGTAATGTATCATGCAAATGCACTTTAGAAATTAGATCTTGCATTTCATTATGCATTCTGACATTTATAGCAGCATGATAAACCTACCCGCACCTTTGGGATTTTGCTGTATAAATCAGTGCTAGCATTAGTAACAAATAAGAAAACATTTTATAATATAAGGGCCCTATACATGCAACTTTTTTAAATTAAGTGGGTTCCTTTGCTAAATGTATTTATAAATAATATTTTTAGTGAGACCTGGGGTTTAAATAACATTAGTATAAAATAATATCTTTCTGAAACAATGTGCATAATTCAAATTAAAACTTGCCCTTAACATTCTCAGACATGAGTTGGGGAAATCTATGTTAAAAGCATAGGATAAGCAAAGTAATATAAAAATATCATTCATTTCTCTGAGGTCTACCCCAGTGAAATACAGATAGTAATGGTGACAATTAAATAAATACAAAATCCTACCTACAAGTATTATGTAATGTAAGTTAATTTACAAGTCATAAAATGCCACTAAAGGAATCAAATGGCATTTTAAATCTGATCTTTCTCTCACCAAAACTGCACAACTATTAAAGTATTAAACAACCACTGATTAATGAAGCAACATATGAGTGAAATGGAGTATCCCAAAAAACATGGTCCTAGATTTAGGTGCTTATTTTGCTCAGTCTTTTCAGAGTGTGGAAGTTATTTTGGTTTACTCTTTTCTGCTTACAATCTGGCAGTGTTTTAAGGTGCTTCACAATGCCATGAATGTTGTGTTGTTAAGGTGAATGTGACCTTGTTTCTTCTTTTCTCCTTAAGTTTCATTATATTTGTGTTCTTTGTCTACTTTTTTTATGGACATGAGTATATGTTATGTACAAACATAAAATAATGCCTGCTAGATAAAATATTGCTACATGTGACAATTTTTTAGGGTTTTATTGCAAACTATATTTTCTGGAGTGAAATGTCTGTAAAGGAACATTCAAATGTATCTTCATGTATAGAAAACCCTAGTTCTAAGAACATGTTTCTCGCAAAGTGCTTCTATTCTTCATGAATGAGCTTATAGATATTAGTCAGTTCATGTCAAACAAGTTCTGAATTATTGGCTAGGTAAACTACTTGCAGAGATAAAGTAAAAAAAAAAATAATTCTTTTTGACTTATTTGTTAACCTTTACATGGCAAAAAAACAAAAAAACAAAAAAAAAACTACTAAATTAATTTTTCAAATGCTAAGCAAGTCATAAACACATCTAGAAAATTAAAAGTGAAATGAAACGTTTACTGTTCACTAAAACTAATTATATTTTTCTGTTTTTCTCAGCTTGACTGGATTATGTTACCTATGCCCATTGTAAAGTAGCTGCACATAAAAATACGTATGCAGTTATAAAAAAGTTCTGTTGACATAGCTTGTAATCATAAATGTTTCAGATGCTTTCCAAAGATCTGAATATTACAAATATGTAAAATATGTGTTTTATTGTATTTCACTTCACTGTGCAGAACTGTTCACAGAAACCATGTACAGGTCTGTTAATAGTTGCATAGCGGCAGCTGTAGCCACCAGGAATAAGTGCAGAATTAGTTCAAAAAACAAATCACCCAGGTGGAATCACATCATCAATAGGCTGTATAACAGAAAATCATGGCAAAAAGTAGGAGGTATAGCACCAAGCAGGAACAAATATACTCTTATCAAATTAAACAAGCAACTCTGAGGACAAATAAAGTCTACCAAAGTCAAATTAGAGTTAAATATTTCCTCCCAGGCTAAGCACAACCACAAGGTATTCTTTAGCTATGTCCACAACTTCAAAGGCAATACACAATTGTGTGCAGAACTTATTGGTAATGCAGCTAAATATACTAAGCCAAAAGATATAGGAAATCTACCATCAGACAAAATCAGTTCTAACTTTACCCCTCTCTCCATCTCAACTTCCCATCAGGAAATACGATCAAATATAACTCCCCTTACTATCACTAGGGAAAATGTTCTCAGTGCTTTCTCTAAGGTCATAAATTCTGCATTGATAGGCCCAGACAATATCTTAGGATACCTTCTAAATAGCATAAAGCATAACTTATCAGGTCCTCTGGAATCACTATTTAACCATAGCCTCCAAACAGGCTTTATGCCTAACCAATGGAGAACAGCAACGGTCATCCCTCTGCAAAAAGATGGGTCATCTTCAGGCCCTAGACACTACAGACCGTTAAGTCTCAATAGTATCATATGCAAAGCCATGGAAAGAATTATCATGGAAATGATCAGTAATGACACAAGAAACCCTCAGGCACTGGAATGAACAAAATCTGGTTTCTTCAAAGGCAGGTCATGCCTACTCATGATTGTGGACTTCTTTGAGAATGTCAGCAAAGGAATGCATGAGGGCAAAATAGTTCACACTGCCTACCTTCACTTGGCCAAGACATTTGATGGAATACTTCACTTAGGCATCGTTGACAAACTCAAGAGGTTGGGTATAAACCCTTAGGTCACCTTGTGGATAGCCATCTGGCTCACAGACAGGATCCAAGAAGTTAGAATTGGGGAATCCACCTTTAAAAAGAGGCCAGTCACAAGCAGAATCCCTCAGACAGTGGTCCTGTGATGCTTCTTTTTAGCACTGGACTGAACAAAATCTGGTTTCTTCAAAGGCAGGTCATGCCTACTCATCCTTGTGGACTTCTTTGAGAATGTCAGCAAAGGAATGCATGAGGGCAAAATAGTTCACACTGCCTAGCTTCACTTGGCCAAGGCATTTGATGGAATACTTCACTTAGGCATCGTTGACAAACTCAAGAGGTTGGGTATAAACCCTTAGGTCACCTTGTGGATAGCCATCTGGCTCACAGACAGGATCCAAGAAGTTAGAATTGGGGAATCCACCTTTAAAAAGAGGCCAGTCACAAGCAGAATCCCTCAGACAGTGGTCCTGTGATGCTTCTTTTTAGCACTGGACTGAACAAAATCTGGTTTCTTCAAAGGCAGGTCATGCCTACTCATCCTTGTGGACTTCTTTGAGAATGTCAGCAAAGGAATGCATGAGGGCAAAATAGTTCACACTGCCTAGCTTCACTTGGCCAAGGCATTTGATGGAATACTTCACTTAGGCATCGTTGACAAACTCAAGAGGTTGGGTATAAACCCTTAGGTCACCTTGTGGATAGCCATCTGGCTCACAGACAGGATCCAAGAAGTTAGAATTGGGGAATCCACCTTTAAAAAGAGGCCAGTCACAAGCAGAATCCCTCAGACAGTGGTCCTGTGATTCTTCTTTTTAGCATTTGCTTCTCTGAAATGAAGGCCAATATTAAGGGCCTGCCTGACTAAATTTGCAGAAGATTACAAATTAGGAGCAGTCATAAAATTTCCATAACACTAATATTCTCCAGGAAGGGCTGACACAGACAAATAACTTATGTCAGAGACATGGACTAAAACTAAACACTAAAAATATATATAGTGGTATCCTTCGGGAAGTCATCCACTCCTGGTAACCATCATATTGACAACACACCCCTAAGAATCGATCCAGTAGTCAGGGATTTGAAGCCACACATAGACAGTAATCTAGCCTTTGACCCTCACATGTCTACAGTAGTGAGGAAATCATTCTATGCTGTGCAACTTATAAACAATGGTATGGCATCTAAGTCTAAGGAATTCATTGTTCCACTGTATTCAGCATTCATTAGACCTATCATGCAATACAATGCCTCCTTTGTTATGTATTTACCAGTTTCATTCAGCAATTTAAATGTCCACAGATGTTCCTCAGTAAAAGAATACGGCATGTAAGTAACATGTCATATGCAGACCACCTAAATACCCTATATCTGTATTTTGTCTCCTACAGGCTGTTGAGGGGAAATCTATGCCTGGCATACAAGGCATTGTCAGACCTCACTCTGATGGACCTCCTGGATATCCACAAAACAAACAGCATCAGAATTACCCATTCTAAAGACTTAAACCATGCCTTTGATATAACTAGGACCTGCAGGAGAGACAAGCATGTATCCCAGAGACTATCACAACTCTGGAACAGGCTCCCTATCTATATGAAGCAGAGTTCCTCCCTAAGCCAATTTAAGTATAACTTGGACAGTTGGATGGGGAACAGGAAATCCATCCCTAGTTTGGCATCTATGTCCTAATGGACACAGGTAGCAGAACTTGTCAGAGACTTGGGATGCTTGGCTAGGCTTAAGATGGCCCTAGCTTCATTAGCCTAGTACACACCTACGAACCTGTAAGTGATCATGGACACTTAATGACCGAAGAAAAATTCATTATGTTTGTTATAAATTACTTTTGGAATATCATCTGCATTCTGTTAAACATGTAAACTGTTGTAGGTATTTTCAGCAGACAATGGAAAAGATTACTGCATTTGAAGTAATCTAAAAATATTTGTAGGCTTGAGGAATGGAGACAACATAAGAGAAAATTAATCAGTTGTGGTCATTTCATGAGTTGTGTCAGATTATCTCAGCTGATTAACACGTAACTGCCTGTGAGTCAGCACATGGGTAGAGTGCACAGACAAGATTCCATGACATTCTTCATAACTATAGAATTTCTTCAGATAAATAACATACCAATGTTGTGATACAGTGCTCTGAGTTCATCATATGGGCAATTCACTGTTATTTTTAAGGTTGACAAGTATCTACCCATTAAATTGCAACTATTTAGAAATTTTAATCATATTAGTCAGTTCATGTCAAACAAGTTCTGAATTATTGGCTAGGTAAACTACTTGCAGAGATAAAGTAAAAAAAAAAATAATTCTTTTTGACTTATTTGTTAACCTTTACATGGCAAAAAAACAAAAAAACAAAAAAAAAACTACTAAATTAATTTTTCAAATGCTAAGCAAGTCATAAACACATCTAGAAAATTAAAAGTGAAATGAAACGTTTACTGTTCACTAAAACTAATTATATTTTTCTGTTTTTCTCAGCTTGACTGGATTATCAATTACTCCACTTCAAATTAACGCAATACCAAAACTGAAATGATAGAGACAAAACATTGAATGTTTACAAGAACGAGAGTGCACAAGATCGGAACTTAGAAGATCGAACTAGGTGTATATTTTGAATGCTGATCATGGTACAGTGAGAATCCTTTTTCCTCAATGTATTGCGATCTCAGCGTTGGTATATATAATTTGCAGATATGGGTAATTTTTTTACATTTTTCCCCCTGCAACCCCCCACACCCCCTGTAAATTATATATACCAACTCCAAGATCGCACTACAGTTAGGAAAAGGGTAGCTTTCCTGATCCTCAGTATACTGCAATCTGTATTCAACATATATGCCTAGTTTGATCTTCTAAGTTCCGATCTTATGCACTC
Organism: Protopterus annectens; assembly: GCF_019279795.1. Classification (NCBI taxonomy): domain Eukaryota; kingdom Metazoa; phylum Chordata; order Ceratodontiformes; family Protopteridae; genus Protopterus; species Protopterus annectens. The sequence continues at coordinate 831,635,261 of NC_056730.1, read as the reverse complement.
TCATTCTTGTAAACATTCAATGTTCTCATCTCATTGATTTTAGTTTTGGTTTTCTGTAAATTTGATGAAGTGAAGTATACCCATTTATATATATATATATATATATATATATATATATATATATATATATATATATATATATATACACACACACACACACACACACACACACACACACACATATACCCATTCTATCTTACTTGCAAAATACTAATTTAACTACAAATTAGATTGATGTCCTAAGAGTTAATATTTTTAAATTCAGTCATATGGTCTTGTGAAAATTTGATATAGACCTGAGTCTACTTCAAAAGAATGAAAACCCACATTACCAAAGATGACATTACAGCAACGACATCACCAACACCTGACTTTAATGAATGATCACAATGCTGAAGGATTTCACAGGGTAAATATTCAGGTGGCCAGCAAGGGGAAATTTGCCCTTTTTCCCACTGTAGTGTGATCTTGGACTGGGTATATTCAGTTGGGGTGGTTGTGGGGTGTGCAACCCCCCCCCACATCAAGGGATGTGGATGCCCTATCCCCCCACCTGCTTGGTATGAGGTAGTGTGGTGTGTTTCATTGTTAGATGGAGGCCAACTGGACACTTATTCTATGAATTCTTTCGGCATTGTAATCATTTGTTAAAGTGAGAATTTGGTGATTGTCTCAGTAATTTCATTTTTGGTAATGTGAGTTTTCATTCTTTTGAAGTTGACCCATAGACCTACATATATGTGTATATATATATATATATATATATATATATATATATATATATATATATATATATAGCTAAAGAGAGAGAGAGAGAAAAAGAGAGAGAGCAACAGAGAGAGATGCAAACATTCAGATATCTAGATATCTATCTCACTTTTTCTGCCTCTCTCTATATATGTATATGGTAGACATAGCACAGACTGTGAAGCAACAAAGAACACTTTATGGAGCATATAGACAGTAGTAGGAGCTTAATAATTTACTATCCCTTCTATATTCAAATTTGTTACTGAGTTCTTTGCTTGAGGATGCCGAGAAAAAAATCTATATGCTTTTAGCATAAGAAATTTGAATTTTTTAAAAAAGTAGAAAAGGTTTGCATGTAAATGAAGTTGATTAGAAGTCTTCATTTAGATAAAAAGTAGACTTTACAACGTAGACTTCCAATTACTGAATGAATACTGGCCTTTAATAGGAACTGACTATACTATTGGAATGATAATTGAATCTTATAACTACATAAGCAGTCCAACATGTTACAGATGAAAGATAATGGTGCAACTGTGTTTGGTATAATCTTTGGACACGTAAATCCCACCATGTTTACATCTTCATGTTAAAATACTGACAAACACGTCTCTGTAAGTATTTATATATTCAGTATATCTTTTTCTCCCTTTATATTATTCTTCTAATTGTTGCAGAATGCAAAATGCAGCTGTGTAGTGGTCTGAAATACAACTGTGTTGATTTATGAGTTTGTGTGCTTCATTATTACCGTAAGTGTTAACATGATACATGTTATGGGTGTATACAAATGCCTCTAAAATGTTTAAAAATAATCATCTCTAGTATTCTAAATGAGATGCTACATTTATGTTTGACCTCTTGAACAGTGTAGGTGGAAAAGACTCTAAATTACTGATACTATGTGATTCTATATAAAGTTTGCTGATGTAAATTTCTTCATTGAAACATCAATAAACCTAGAGAAAATTAACTGAGCAGTGCTGAGAAAGGTTAAAAAATATAACTGAAAATAAATAAACATGTAATTATGCTACTTGTGTACTAATCAGTATACAATTAAGTAATTATAGCTAATGTTCTATCTTTTCCAATGGGCTCCCATTTAGGACTGAAGCACTATTCCAGTTCTCTTAAGTAGGTTCTTCTTGACAAATGAGTAGCATTGTTTTAAATGGAAATGTCCTGCCATAGAAGGGCCTATGGCATCAAGGTTTATTTTCAATTTTCATTCATCTGGCCTTTCTGATTATTATATTTATATAAATCATTTCAAGATATTTCCCCAAAGTTTGCTTTTGCATGAAATACTTTAAAAAGGAAGTGTCCACGTGTCTAGGAAAAGTGAACCAAAAGGAGTTGTAGCCAGCATTATCCCTAAGGATTCTTAAGCTGTAATACTGTGTCTGTTAAATTCAAATGGAAATCTGTGTCACATCTGAGTCATAGATGGGTAATGCCCTGACTGTCACCAAGTCAGTTTGGCTTTGATTAACAGCCACTTCACCGGAGCTGACTAGTACTGGATAGGAATAATGGTCATTTGCCTGCTCATATTTCCATGGGAGGGGGTGAAGGTCATGGGTGGACACATCAAATATCACAATTCTGATGATGACCAGTCACCATAATGGGGCACTTATAGTCTTATAAAGTGAACAGGTATAGAAGCATCACTGTAGAAGTAGGGCACTCCCTTCACAGAATTTGTCATGTGCCACCTAAGCTCTTCTGCACACACTGGAAAAGTGGATGCATGACTATGAAGAATTCTTGCAGTAGTATAAATTGTAATATAGCCAGGAAGGCTGTCATGTCCTCTATGCTGGAAAAGGAACTTTAACCCACTCCACAAATCAATGGGAGCTGTCAGCCCTCTGTTCTGGAGTGGGGATGCACTGGATAGAAAGATTAGATATTTATGGAAGTGCACTTGTATGCAGCAGATAATTTAAATACCATAGATTAAAAAAAGTTACAAAATCTCCATACCAGAGAGTCTTTGCCATCTAAACTGTATACTATGACAAAGTCATCTGTACTCATACATTGAAAAAAGGGAGCATTTTTAGCCAGTTGATCATACTGGATGACAGGATCAAATATTTTTGCCTTCTTTTTTTCAGCCTTATGAAGAATTTAGTCTGTGTATAAAATCAAATCAATTAAATAAATGAATCATTGTATATTCTATTGCAGGCTACTCAGGTATACAGAAACATACGGTTTCCTTTACCAATTAATTTCATGTCTTAGCAATCCCCATACATATTCTATTACATGTATCAAACTGACACCCCTAAGTTCAGAAAATGTCAGAAGAGCAGAACATTAAAGTTGTATCTCATTTCTTTTTGTTGCCTTTTATCACATTGGCTGTTGTCAGCTTTGACCAGCTGTTTCATACTTTTTTCTCATTAATATTTAACCACAATAGACAGGACAGGACAGAGGCAGTGAAGGTAATAAAGGAACAGGAGAAAATATGATCCCCAGTGCGTAAATTCAAGCCACAATAAAATTATTTAATTCGCTCAGTATGTTTACAAGAATTATTCTAAGCAAGTAAAGCAACTCAACATGTATTTACAAGGGCTGTATACAAAGTGAGTTTATAGCAACTGCTTTGCATCTACATATGTTCTAAACTTCATATATTAAAAGCTGAAGTTGGCCACCTTAATTGCTGCATTTGTTCAATTATAATTTGTATTATTTTTTCTAACACTGCCACTAATTTAATACGTTTATAGTTTGCACTTTGAATGTCACTTGTATTTATGTGGGAAGCTGTTCAGCATTGTATAAAACCAAGGACTGTTGACAACTATTAATAAATGCTAGGATGTGGACATTAAGTTGTGGGAATTGCATAGATAAAGCCAAATTATCTTGAATTAGTAGGCCAAAATTATTAAGTGTGGAGTACTCAAAAATGTGACTCCAGATAACTACTATGATATCTGAACATTCAGCAGGAAACCAAAGTCATAAAAATATATTTGAAGGTCATTTCAGTAGACAAAATGTTTTACAAAAGAACTTATATTAACTGGTTCTCCAGAACATAAAGTAATATATTTTATGATAAAAAATTAGAATGCCTGTTCATTTTATCTTTATCTGCCCAAAGACTAAATAAGTCAGCTAAAGAATTCGTGCACACTAGGCTGGAAAACCTGGTCTCAATGCAAAATTCAGCAACACTTCCAAGCCCACAAATGCCTCTGTATCCTTACCAAAACCAAAATAGGAGCTGACAAAAACAATACTATACCACACTCCAGGACATGCATCAAAACAATACAAAGTTTTTCTGGTCGCCTATTAAACATTTGTTGTCCGTGGGAAGAAAGAGCAGTCCAATCTATCACCTATTTGCACCTCATCAGAAATTGCATCAAAATTTAACTCATCCTTAATTGGTCCTATAACCATTTTATTAAATAATAATACACAAACTCAAATACTTGTCAACAAGCCAACAAACAACCACTCTGGTAACCTAACATTGCAAGCTATATCAGCCTACTCTATGAAAAAATACAAAAACTAAAACCACCTACTCTATATAAAAAAAAAAAATACACGTCTCAACGTCTCACAGAATATATTAAAGTGGCTGCAAATGCTGTGGCTCACTCTATATCCATATTAATAAATAGATCCATCAGTGAATCCTATGCCCCATCCCTTTGGGTAAAAAACATACATTCTTGTAATATGTAAGGGTGGAAACTCCAAGGATTTCTCAAACTTCAGGAAAAATTCAATACCCTCCTTTGTCCAAATTCCTAGAAAAATGTATCCACAAGCAACCTCTGCAATAGCTACTTATCCCTTCTCAGCATGACTTTCTCCCTAGACACATTATTATTAATTTCCTTCTAAACTCTGTCAACACCATTAATAAAGCAATTAACAATGGCAGCCTAGTCTCTACCTTATTTCTCAATTTATCAAAAGTATTTGATGCTGTCTGTTATCTCAAACTAGTTCAAATGCTATCTTCTCCTGGTCACGTACTCTCATCCCTACAATGACTCAACAGCTACCTATTGAACTGGCAACAGTTTGTTAAATGGCAAATGCCCTTTTCAGCTTTCTTACCAATCCCTAGTGGGGTCACCAAGGATCTATTTTGGGTATTCTTTTTACTATTTTCATTAGCAATGCCAATACGGCATCCACACATGCCTCCATAATTCAATATGCTGCCAACCCAACCCTTTGTTCTGCCAAAATTCGGTCTCATTTTCAGCATATAATCCAACAATGTTTTACAGCCATTGAATCTTGGCATAATAATGCTGTTCTCCTGCTACATCTAAAGAAAACAGTCACTTCTATTTCTTCCGAAAACACACAACCTGAACAAAGCCGCCATCACACTTACTTCCCTAAATAACACAAAAAAGAGCTTGTCTCACACACTAAACTATTAAGGGTCATTATACATGATTATTTAAAATTCAGATAGCATATACATATGACCATCAAAAAGACCCATCAGAAACCCAGGATACCTTATAGAATCAAACACTCCTTCACATATAGCTCCACAAAACTTGGTATCTTCCCCATCCCTACTATATAGCCCTCCAATCTTGACAAATCTACAGGCTACCCTAACATGTAAACTAGATCAATGCTACAATAAAGTGACGAGGTTTACAACACATATGAATTTATACTTCACACCACTGTATTCCCCTAAAATAACAAAACTTGCTTGAATTGCCTCATTTCCTCGCCTATGCTCAGCTAATCATGTCCCACAACATAGTACACAATCCACAAAAATGCCCAGCCATGACAAGAAGCATTCTGCTCCCATCCCTCATGACTTACACTTACTTCTACACTGTTCCCTTCCTTACTCTCTAATCCCAGGTTACAAATTCTTGTTTCAAAAAAAAAAAAAAAAATTAACTTTGATTGAAACAATTTTTTTTTACCTATGTAGTCTTTATACATTTTATGTGTGTATATCAATTTAGTCTTGCTTCTTATGTAACCTATGTAATCTATGTTTGCTTAATTAACCTGTGTGTAAATTTGTATGTGGAGCTTTTCTCCCCAGGACTCCATTGAAAACGGGTTCTTCTGGCCCAATGGACTATCCTGGTTAAACAACTGCAAATAAAAAATAAATAAAATAAATTCAGCATCATGCACAATCAAGACAATTGTGTTCACAAGGCAAACTATTTCTTAACTTTCACAAGTCCAATAAAATCAGCATGGATACATTTACTTGGGTCTATATTATAAGACTGAACGTTCACACCCGCGAACACCTAAACAGCGACACATAAATGCCAAACTCCAAAAATAGCGAAGGACGTAAACATTGAAATCCAACATTGAATGCCAAATGTATTTCTGTGACTAGCAGGGTGATCATGGGGAAGAGGAAATATATCCTATTCCCTACTGTAGTGTGATCTCAGGGTTGGTATATATAATTAGGGGGTGTGGGGGGGCACAGTCCCCCACATGGGGGTGTGCGGGGGGGGGGTTGCCCTCCTGCAAAAGTGTACTTAGTGAAGTTTGTTTTTGTAGGTTTTCCTTACCTGTATAGTGCTGTTGTGTTTGGAAATGCATTCGGCGTTCTAGATTTCGATGTTTCCGTCCTTCGCTATTTTAAGGGTTCGGCATTTATGTATCGCTGTTTAGGTGTTCACAGTTGTGAACGTTCAGTCTTATAATATAGACCCATTTATTCAGCTTAAGTCACTAAACTATGGAACTCAATCTCACGGTCATTGAGGTTAACTAAAAACTTCCTCACCATCAAAACCGATCTTAAATAACACCTATCAGGTTGGCTTTCTCTTTGTTCAACCTCTGAGCTACCTCTCCCAACATAAATATAATTTCAGATTGTCACCTGTTAACTAACATGGAATAAATGTTTTCAGTTCATATGATTCTACTAAACTACCTGCAAATATTGTAAAGATCCCTACCCCATCTTGAATATATTTGTATATTAACACAATTTCCTTACCCTATCACTCACCTTTCATTTCCTTCTACCCTAATTTCCTGTCTCTCTCTTTGACATTCAGCTTCTCCTTAGCTCACCCCTAACATTAGCAGGAGTAACACAAATATAATAGTGTCTATCCTACTAGTACTTTTTCATGTAAGTTTAGTATGTAATCACTTTTAAATTTCTACTTCTGCTCTGCTTATACTATACAATAATAAACAAGCCTAATTACATGTAACACTAACTATTGATAAATCCAGCCTTCATTTTTTTTAAATTTCTCTCTACTTGGGCAGTTCTTCACTTTTCTGTCCATTGTTATAATTTTTGTATGATTATTTTTGTTATGCTTATTATTTCTAAATGCCTTGAGACTATACATTTTTGTTTATTTTATAACCATTGAAAGTGGATATTTGATGCAATTCATTATGGATTTATGTTCAATTTGTAGTCACTGTGGTGGCTTTCTTTCGGGGTCTCTGCTGAAAAGATGTTGTTTTTCTACTCAGGTTGGCTTTCCTGGTAAAAACATGATAATAAATAATGGAATAAATCTGTGAATTCCTTATTATAATTCTCCCCTATTAACTTTCAAAATTGTGTAAGCACATCTTTTCAAGATTTTTTTAATTTTATATGGTTAATGGACACAGAAAAATATTCAGGTATTTTAGCCAGATGTTGCCCTAGTATGATTTGTAATTTTTTCTTTTTTATATTAAACTACAAAGACTGGCCGACTTTAAAACTGGGAGGCAAATAGCATGGAGTTATATTTCACCGTTCTAAGAAAGTACATATAAATATATATAATCATAGACATAAGGCAACACATCATGTTTTTCATAGGAATTATTTTAGATAACCTATATTTAAAAGCATGAGAAAAATAAGTCATGAGTAAAGACTTTAAATCTATGTAGTTTAACTGATAACTGAACCTGTCAAAGAATGCTTTTGAAAATATTTTTAAAATGGTTAGTTAAGCATGTCTAATATATTGGGTGATGTTCATCCTTTATCATTTGAAGAACTTTCTGATTATATTTTTTGGCTTGAATATGTTTTCATGAATCATAAGACCAACATTTTATACCTAAAACTTCTGTTTATGACTCTGTGGAAAACAAACAAAACATTGACCTATTTGCAAGTGATGCATTAATATCCCTATCAAACTGAGGAATATGCATCATCTACTTTGAGCACTGTCTTAGTAATGGTTAGATAACAGACACTGTCACCCAAGCCAAGTCCATACATTTTCCATTGAGCAAAAAACTCCTACTCTACATATCTGTTTTTATAATTGTCTAGATATTGATTATCTTTCTTATCCATTCTCCATAATCATAATTTAGTAAGATCTTAATAACTGAAAATAGTCAAAAACATAGAAACATTACAAGGATAGTGACCAGACTGTTATACTTTTTCGATAGAAACTGGGTTCAATTAAATTGATTCTCAAAACAAATCATTAAAACATTATGTTCCACCTGCATTCTTAAGAAATGGAGCACATTACTTTTAACCTTTTTATGGGCAGCTCTTGACATCTTCACTACCTGGCCACACAGATACCTCAAAAGTGAAAGATTATGATTAATGGGGTTACACTCATATATCACTACACCGAGCTCAAGCTCTCCTCCTCTGAATGGATTCCAGAAAATCAGCTGTACTTAGGGAGCCAATGCTTTTTTTTTCTTTACACTAAATCCTACCATGTAGTTTCCCACCCCAGTGTAACCACCACTTTATACTATATTTAAGCCAAGCAGCATTTCCTTCTGTTGCAGGATATTCTTCTCTACCTATCTTATAGGTTCATAGGTTCGTACTAAGCTAACTGCCCTTGCAAGCCATTTTAAGCCTAGCCAATTATCCCTTGTGAGACTCAAACCCTGCACCTTGTGTTTGTGAGGCAAACACCTTAACCATTAGGCCACCCTCCCAACCCATTAGGCCATCCTCCCAACCCTTATCTTACTCATTCCTTCTCACCTCATGTTCCTTTCTAATATTCACCAATTGCTGAATGCAGTTTATCATTCCTGACTTCTTTTATCTCATACAGTTGTGTAGATTTAAGCAGAACAGCTGAAAAATCCAAGTATAACACAGCATAAGATAAGATTCCTATTCATCACATAATTCTTCACTTTATTACAAGGAGTTTGTCTATTCCCTCAACATGCTGTTGTGATTATTCTATCATTCTTTCCCAGATACAACTGCTCACTTCTATCTCCAGCAGAATAGCTATTGTTTATAAAATGCTGTGAAACTTTAGTAATAGCAAATGCTATTTCATCCACCAATGGGAGTTAGATGCAATCTGTGTGCTACTGCTCCCTCTAATACCTACATATGATATTTATTCTTAGCATTACAATACATCTTTAAAATCACAGAGTTTGTACAAGCAGCATCTTTCATAGATCCTTCCTAAAAGTCCTCATGTTATCAGAAATGTTCCATTAAAATTCAGCCTTTGTGATTTCTGGGAATGCATTTCAAGGGACTGTCCAGAATTAAAGGCATGATGACAGCACGTCGAATAGGTTTGTAAACATGTTGTGATCCTTACGTTTTGTTGTCATATGAAAAAAAATACTTTTAAATCTTCCAGCCTTCAGGCTCCTCTTAATTCATGCTTTATAAAGTTCAGTGTAAAGTTTAATCAGCATTGAAATATCCATCAACTGTAGAATATAGCTGATTCAATTTTAGAAGAATTCATGACTTCATAATAAACATGAGCCATGAAACTATTCCCAGAACATCTTAGAATTCCAGAATAAGTTTAATCTTTTGTCTGATTACATGATAAAGTTTGGACTGTTAACTTATTGCTGAGAAATGCTATAAATTTAATCACTCTCTAAAATGTATATTTGACTAAATAAACATGCATATTCCTGATTTATAATGACATAATGTGCTTTTACCTTTTGACCCAATTTAATGAGCAGAGACGCTGTGTGAATTTTTTCTGCTTGCTAGTAACATATTATTCTACCTTCTTGCTCCATCCCATGTGCCATGTTTTCCTTTTTAATTTGCTTTTTTGTCTTTATTCATAAATGTTATAAATTCATTACAATTTGAAAGAAAAAGAAAGGATCTTAGGTATACAGTACAGATGTAGCAATGTATGAAGGCCATGCCCATGTATAATTATGCAAGTGACATTTATTTATTTATTTATTTATTTATTTATTTATTTGTTTGTTTAGTTGGTTTATTTAATGCCTTGTCTACCAAAGAAAACAAGGATTAATTTTAGCTACTGTCTAGAAAGGATAATATAACACGAAGTGCAGGTATATATAATAAAGTGTTGCACATATGGTAATGAGTTATATAATAAAATGTCACATCTAGAACAAGTTATAAACAAAGATTATAAAGATAGGCTCAAGTATTTACATTATCACAGAGAAATGGAAATTGAAAAGAGCAGTAAATACGAAAAGTAAAATATACATATACTATAGATGGAGGAGCATGTAGTACATGCAATGGAAACAGCAATAAGCGGCTCTTGTACATTCATTAAAAAAATATGATAATTATGACTTACCGTGTAGTGTGTTGTCCGCAAGTGTATAATTCAATGGCATGGTTGTGATGAGGTATACAGCTTTTATGGGAGTGCTACGCCTCCGCTCAGCAGATCTGTCAGCAGGCATGTCGAAGAAGAAAAGATGGAGTTCACTGGCAGTGACTGCTCAAGTAAAGGAAGTGGGTCATGCTATGGGCTTATCTGCTATACAGCAAATATTTTGTCACCTGCATAGTGCAGGTATTTGCTAGCTTTATTCATTTTATTTATTTAAAACATACCCCTCCCCCAAAAAAACATATTGCAAGTCATGCTGGTAGTGGCAGGGGAGGGTTGTTATTTTAGAAAAGTTAAAATAAAGAAGATATATATATATATATATATATATATATATATATATATATATATATATATATAAAAAATGTTTAAAGAAAAAAAAATGGTAAACCAACAAACAGGTTCTGAAAACTTTACCTTTGGTGATTTTGAGGTGTGCTGGTGGTGCCCAGGGGGTGTTGCTATTTTATTTACTATAGGATTATAACATAAATAATATATTAAAAAAATAAAAAAAGGAAATGAATGCAGAGGTAAAGGATACCACTTCCATAAGTATACATTCCCCCAACTTACTCAGTCCTGTAGGGCATGCTGGATGACCATTCTTATGAACTGCAGTTGAGATGATAGGGTTTGGAGGTTGGCAGTTACTCTGTTTATCTCACACATCCAAAGTAGAGGATTTCACTTTTATATGATCGAAATTTCGGAATCTGGACATTGTGAATGGAGATCTGCATACAGTGCAGAATAGGAGAGTTGGAATATTTAAGAAGCAGGGGTGTGGGGGAAACATTTAAATTGTTGTTTTTTTTGGGGGGTTTGCTTCGGAATTTCGATATTCCGAAACATCGATCATATGGTCTCAGTCATATAAAATTCGATGTTTCAGAATTTCGAGATTCTGAAGTGAATAAATATATATATATATATATATATATATATATATATATATATATCTGAGTCCCTATCAGATGAAAACCTGAAGCTTTTGAATTGAGATTGTGGTACAGTGAGGATTGGGAAATTTACCCTTTCCCCACTGTAGTGCGATCTTGGAACTGGTAGATATAATTTGTAGGGGATGTGTAGGATAAGCCCCCTCCCCTGCAAATATGTAAAAAAAAAAATTAGATTTTTGTATGTTTTTTTTGAAGTTCAGGTTTTCGAAAACTCGATCATATGGTCTTGAACATATGAATTTTGAGTTTCTGGAAACTCGGTCTTCTGACATAGACTCATATATACATGTATGTGTGTGTATGTATATATATATATATATATAGATAGATATCACTGTTAAAATAAATATGTATGGATACACACACACACACACACACACACACACATATCTATATATATATATATATATATATATATATATATATATATATATATATATATATATCTATATATATATATATATATATATATATATACATAAGTTCACGTCTAAATCCTGAAAGCCCAAAATCATGAGACCAAAATCTTGAAAGTACAAAATACTGAAAACTCAAAATACTGAATCTCATAATACTGAAAACACACAGGATACCAACACTTACTATATTCCAGCACAAGTACATACAGAAACAAATAAAAGACAAACCATGTTATTTTTCTCCAAGTATAAGCAGGGGGGCTGCACCTCCCACACCCCCTGCTACTTAGTGTAGTGAAGTGCAATCTCGGAGTTGATATATTTAAGTAGCAGGGGCTGGGGGCCAGCCCCCCACATTTGGGATGCAGGGGGGCTTGGCCCCCTGCTTATAGTTGAAGGTAATGTATTTCTGTATGTACTTGTGCTGGAATATAGTAAGTGTTGGTATCCTGTGTGTTTTCAGTATTATGAGATTCAGTACTTTGAGTTTTCAGTAATTTGAACTTTCAAGATTTTGGTTTCAGGATTTTGGGCTTTCAGGATTAGAAGTGAACTCATATATGTATATATATATATATATATATATATATGGTTTACCTTTATATTATCGCTATGCTCAACTTCATTCCCAAGAAGGTCGAAAGTGCATTTCCAAAATCACAGAATGTCGAAAGAAATGGTCCTGATTTGCAAAGAGCGAATGCACATTGGTATTCCTCATTGCAGATTCGGCATTTCATGTGCAGATCGCACTATAGCGGGGAACGGGAAATGACCCCTTTCCCTCACTGTAGTGCAATCTCGGAATTAGTATATAAAAGTAGGGGGGTGTGGGGGGGCAGCCCCCCACATGGGGGTGCATGCGGGCTTGCCTCCCTGCATAACGATGTGTATTGTAATTTGTAGTTCGAAATCATCAAATCTGGTTTTCCAGACTTATAGTTTTGAACTTTGGTAACGTTCGATGTTTGATTTTTGCATTTTTTAGTCGCATAATTGTGCGTTCATAGTTGTCATTCTCAGTAATATAAAGGTAAAATGTGTATATATATATGGTCTATATTAGAACACTTGAACATTTGAAATGTCGAGTGTTCTAATATTGACCCATTTTCAACAAAAGTATTGAAGAAACAGGAAACCAAATTCTTTCCTAGGGAAAGAATTTGGTTGTCCGTTTCTGTTGCTTCTGTATTTTCAGCGCTCTGGTGGAAAGTTACGGGTCGGGTTCAGGTAAGTATGCAATTGTGTGGACGTGTGGGTTAGGGCAGGTTAGGTGAGTTAGGGTTAGGGCATGGGTCAGGTAAGTGTGAGATTGTGTGGACGTGTGGGTTAGGGCGGGTTTGGTGAGTTAGGGTTAGGGCGCGGGTGAGGTGACTGTGCGATAGTGACGGACCTTAGGGTTAGGGTTTGGGTTAAGGTAAGTGGATAGCTATTGATGTATGTATAGTTTAGTGTAGGGTTAGGTGTAAGAGTTTAGGTGTATGTGTGTGGATTGCTGTTTGATTGGTGTGCTTGTGTTGTGTGTATGTGTTTTGGAACAGCAAATTTTTTCCCTAGGAAAAAATTTGCTGTTTGGAATGTTCGTGTTTTGTATTTCTGATTGCTAGGGTTCAATATTAGAACACTCGACATTTTGAAAGTTCGGTGTTCTAATATAGACCCGTATATATATATATATATATATATATATATATATATATATATATATGGGTCTACTTCTATTCGCTGACAGCCCATTTCACTGAAACCCATTTGGTTGACAGCTCATTTCATTGACAAACATTCTAGGTGGGGGGCTGCACCCCCCACACCCCCCCAACTATATATAACAACTCCACAGTCGCACAACAGTGGGGAGGGGGGCAAAACCCAGGTTTTTGCCTTGAATACTTTTGTCAATGAAATGAGCTGTCAACCAAATGGGTTTCAGTGAAATGGGCTGTCAGCGAATAGAAGTAGACCCATATATATATACATATATATATATATATATATATATATATATATATATATATAGATAGATAGATAGATATTTTATATACATATATATATATATATATATATATATATATATATATATTTATGTATACACATACATATATATAATTAATTCTTTCTAAGCTTGAGTATTGAAAGAAGTTTTATCTCCCTGGGCTATTTGTATTTGAGGTGATTTTAGTTTTTTCTAAGTAATGCCTCTTATGTGTTGTTATTGTGGTATGTGATTTCCTTTGGTATAAAGGTTGTGCTAAGCTATTGGTCCTAGGGCCTAGACAATCCTAGCCAAATGGTACTCTGGCTTTTGCCACCCAAGAAAATTATTTTCCTGTGCCCCTGTCAAGCAGAGCCTCAGAAGTGATCCCCGGGGTGAATTTCCTATTTCCCATCCAATCATCAAGATTTTTCTTGAAGAGTGCTAATGAGGAGCTTTGTTTGATATAGATAGGTAGTTTGTTCCAGAGTATGGGAAGTCTCTGAGACTGGAATATATCCCTCCAGCATGTTCTATTTATTGTGGTGATATGGTTTAGGTCCCTAGAGTGTGTAGCTTGGAGGGATTGGGATTTATTTATGTGGAGCATGTCCAACAGCTCTGGGTTTGACATACCTTTGTAAGTTAGGCAGAGATCCCCTCTTAGTAGGCGATATGTGACAGAGTAAAGCTGGAGTTTTTTGAGACGGTCTGGATAGGGCATCTGTTTGAGGCCAGTAATCCTCTTTGTGAGGTATTTCTGTGGCCTTTCCAGTTATTGTAGATGTCTTGTGAGGTACATACCAAAAGGGGCATTGTACTGTATAATGTGTCTAATGATTGATGAGTAGAGGGGAACAATGACCTCTTTCTTCCTGGATGAGAAACCTTTTGTGATGAGGTGAGCCATGTAGACAGATTTCCTGACTACTGTAGCAATGTGATTATCAAAGGAGAGACTACTGTCCACCTGTGTCCCAAGGTCTCTTATCACACTTTCGGTGTTAGGTAGACTAACGCCTATGTGGTAATTCATGGGTACAGAGTTTTTACCAAAAGTGATGACAATGCACCATGTTACCATATTGTTTAAGGACATCTGAAAAAAGGAACGTCCAACTGCTTTAAAGCACTTTATTACACAACAATACCTCCAGCCTACAGCTTATTGCTTAATTAATTTATTGTTTAATTATTTGTAAGGAAGTGATGTCATTATATATATGCACAGTCATTTTGTAGTTCTCCATTAACTCTGAGGAAGCCATTTTCTGGTGAAATCGCTTAGTTTTTGGTGCTATTGTGTAATAAAGTACTTTAAAGTTGCTGGACGTTCTTTTTTTCGGATTTCTTTTGGTTCCTAGTTATTATCCGTTTGGGATTTGGTGATTTTTATTTTTTTAAGGACATTCTTGTATTTTGTTGGAATGCTGTTGAGGTTATTCACGCATGGTATTTTCATGTATTTCAGTGAAGCTTTATAGCACTGTATGTTATGCAGTTTTAATTACAGTTTCTGGTTAACCAGATCTGTGCCAAATGTGGGTGTTTGTATGGTGTTGGGAGGCAGAGGGCTGTATATTTGCATTAACATTTTCAAGCTAAGTTCCAGTTTCAGTTGAGTTGCTTATCCTGGGCTGGTCGCGTGGTTAATGTTAGGCTTAATTTGGGATGGGGGGTGTTATGGAACTTTCCTACAGAATAGTCAGTCAAACCTTTAGCATTAGTCCCCTAGCTGTAGTTTTGAGTAAGTTCATTAAAGGAACTGGTTTAGGTCTGGTTCATCATCTTGGGAGGGTCTTTCTTAAGTATGATTACCTTGATAAGCCATGAGTTCCTGTAGCTGGCAGCAGGGCTAGTTGATGTTCTTGTACATACATAGCAGATGATATAAGTGTTAAAGGGGTATTACATAAAAATTCTATGGTGGGGTGTATGACGCAATGATCTTAAAATTAATTTTGTATTTATGGTGCCAATTGATAGGTTCTATTGCTCATGGCATTTGTGAATAATCTTTCTTTGGTGGTTCCAGTTATTACCTTTTCTCTGGATTTGTTATTTTAGCTGTGCCCTACTTTTAGTCAGAGAGGGACAGGCACATCCTAGGTCTTTTGGGCAGAGTTGATTGTGGCAGGACAGGAGCATGGCATTCCAGAACCCCCGCAGCAGCTTAGCTGTTTCAGTCACTTGTGCATTTTGTCAGCTAGTGTGAAGGGAAGGCAAGCTTCTTGAGGGCTTTGCATTCTAGAACTCCACAGCAGCATAGCATCCAAGTATTCACTGGGGTTGACAATTTAACTGGAACTCCAAGTGATTGTTTAGTTTGTCATATTCTCCTTCCATAGTATTTTTCCCTATGTTACTCCTCTTTATTTTTCAGGTTCAGCTACAGTCCAGTCAATTAAGGCAATATGTTGCAGGAGGCTCAAGGATTACTGTCTGACTAAGAAACAGTGGGGGCAACTGAGCAAAGCCAGAACTCCAAGAAGAGACTGTCACTGAATACAGAAAAGGGCACAGTTGAAAGATAAGTTCCGGATAAAAAGGCTTGAAAGAAGACCAATAGAGATTTCCCCAGGCAAAGGGTCACCCCTTCCTGCCTGTCTGAAGCATCATCAGAAACACAAGGTGATGTCTTTGTTGGGTCAGCATGGTTTAGCATTAATGATAGGGGCCAGTCTTCTGAGGATTGTTTAGATGAGTTTATAAATTCTTTCCCAGAAGACAGGAAGTTTAGGCTGTTTGACTTAGCCCTAGAAAGAAACTTACATGCCTCTGCAGCTGCAGTTACTGGGGAGGGGGTAGTTACTGATGCTTGCCAGGTTTCCCATTCATCTTAAGGCACTTGTACATAGGCTCCAAGAGGGTCAGTGGTTCAGAGAGGGTGGTCCTACCTCATCTGGATAATTGTGTCCCCAGTTCATGTTCCCATGGTTACTCTCAGCCTTTCAGGTTCCAATTCCTCAGGGTCTCACATCACTGCACATAATGACCGAGAAGGGCCCCAGTCAGGCTCTGTCTTTATTAGTTTACTTTATGGCCACAAGGGAAGCCCATCATGTGAAAGGGGATTTTGGTTGGCCGAATTATGATCAGCATTTTAGGAAGCTGAAAGGTCTTGATAAGTCTCTCAGGTGAGAGTCAAAGCATCCTAATATATAGCTCAGTGCCAAGATGGACAAGTCAGCTGCCACCTTGACTGATGGAGGGGGAGGTAACACAGAGGAAACAAAGTTTTGCTGGACCTTCATCCATGGTAAATACAGTTGGCCTGCTTACAAATACAGCCACTTGTGTTTGGGATGTGGGAAAGGTTACCCTGCTTCCAGGTGCTGGAGTTTAGTTGCTAGGGAAAGAACAGTTTTTCCTGCTTCCCAGGCAGAAGGGGAGATTGCGGAGACATAACACCTCCTTTTTGGCTAATTAACCATTTTGTGGCCTTTTTACATTAGCAGGGGACTTGAGCATACCACAGTGCTCTAATTCCCCATTTACCTAGATAAATTGACCTGCTTTTGTCAGGTTATCCAGATCAGAGGGCAGCAGTCACTCTTATTAAAGGCTTCTCCAAGTTCTTTTCTATTCATTCCACAGCTCCATTAGATTATAAGCTAGTTAATAATCTTTCAACCATCAAGAAACATGAACAAATTGCTGCTATGTAGATAGGCAGGATAATTGACCCCTTTTCCACCCCCACCCCCTATGGCCTGCTTTTAAAATTTCCCCCGTCGTTCTTGTTCCCAAGAAACAGGAAGGTGAATTCAGACTGATTCATCATCTGCCTCACCTGGCAGGGGGTTCAGTCAACAATTGTACTGACAGTGAGCTCACCAAGGTGATTTACTCCATTTTGGATCAGGTGACAGAAGTACTTATGGACTATTCCGAGCCTTGGGGCTTTGCAAGATGGATATACAATCTGCTTATCATCTTCTCCCCATGAGAGAGGAAGATTGGATGCACTTAGGTTTTCAGTTTGATGGTAAATTATTCTTTGACACTGCAATGCCAGTGGGGTGCTCTGTGGCTTGTGCTACATTTGAACTGTTTACCACAGCCTTCCACTGGTACTGGCAAGAGAGAGCACCTCTTCAGTCAGTGGTCCATTACTTAGATGATTTTTGATAGTGTGGGAGGGCCAGAATAGTGCTTTAGAGGACATGTATATTTTTAAGTGGCTTTGTTCCAAGTTAGAGTTAACTTTGGTTAGTGACAAATCAGAAAGACCAAGCAAAGTCTTGACCTTTCTGGGTTTGAAAGTTGATACCACTGATAACTCATTCAAGCTTCCTTTGTCCAAACTTCAGTGAATCTGGGAGTTACTTTGGAGGTTTCTGGGATCCAGCAAAGCTGGCACAGGTGAAATCATGCAGCTATGTGGGCTGCAGAACTTTGACTGCAGGGCAGTCTGTCCAGGCAGGACCTTTGCAAGGTCTGTTTCTGACTTGTTCAAGAGTAACAGTCCCAAACACTACTTTGTGTGGTTGCCCAGATAGGTCAAGGATGACCTTTAACTTTGTTTCAATTTTTGAGCCAGTTTAATGGTGTTTTATTTTGGCAGTTCCCCCTGGGCTTCCTACTGACCATGAGCTCTTCACAGGTGCA
This sequence comes from Protopterus annectens, assembly GCF_019279795.1. Classification (NCBI taxonomy): domain Eukaryota; kingdom Metazoa; phylum Chordata; order Ceratodontiformes; family Protopteridae; genus Protopterus; species Protopterus annectens. Next base: position 831,616,912 of record NC_056730.1, on the reverse strand, counting down.
GTAGGGTGATCTGGTATAGGGGGTTACTTCCAAGGCAGCTGGTTGGCCTGAGGAGAGGAGGAGGGACATTATGTTTTTGGAAATGTTTCCCATTTGGGTGGCAGTTTTGGTATGGTAGTGCACACCCCCAATAAACATTCTTCCAAGTCTAAGTGGGTTCACTAGGTTATCAGGCATTTAGATTTGAAGAATTTGCTAATTAATTTCTCATTCAGTTTCTCCCATTTTCAGTTTATCAGGTTTTGCCAGATGGCCAAACATTCAGATCCAAAGGGCACTACAGTTCCTGTGGGAGTCAGACTAATTGTAGAAGACTCACATCATTGCTCTTGGCCAGCAATACTAAGGAAGGCTTATTCGGCATCCTTTCAGGTTTTCAGGGCTTTCTACAGGTCCTTCCTCCCAGGACATGGGCGGTGTAGTTGTCACTTCAATTTTTAATGGACAGGTCTGCTGCAGGCAACTCATCTAAAACTCTCAGAGTACATCTAGCAGCTGTGGATGGTTACAGCACTTTTTGAGCCTTCAGGTAGTGTCCCTCCACTAGGTTATTGGCAGGGTGCTAAAGGGCCTTGAGAATATTTGTGGGCTTTCCCGGGATTCCAAAAAGCCTAATGGTGGCAACTCCTTCTCCTTGTTATTTGAGGTGACTATAAGACACTGGGGGTTTTTCCTACATTTGTAACACTATCAGCTTTGTTCACATCCTTGTATGTGGGTGTCTTTTGTGTCAATGAACTACTCTTTTACCTTTGTTGGGAAAACCTTGTCATCCACAATGGTTTTATACTGATATGGGTAAAGAAATCTAAGATGGATCAAGTCTGGGAAAGGTCAACAGGTGCTATTAGACAAGGCTATTGGTTTGGCCATTTTCCCAGGGCATTGGGTCAGATTGCTATATAATATCACTCCTAAAGGCAGAAGGTCAGGTTAGCCTAGTTGAAATCAATTTACTACTTAGGCAGACCATGGCATAGCAAGGAATTCAGCCACAAGGTTACTCCTTGCATTCCTTACAGACAGATCATATCTCTGACTAGGCCATGGAAGAGCATTCAGTCAAGATCATTCAATGAATGGGAAGTTGGGTGTCTGATGCCTTCTTGTCTTACATCATACATTAATTTTTATTTCTGTTGCAGGGAAAGATGTAATTTGGCTCTTCGGCCATTCTTTCATCGATAAAGCTACAATGCAAGTCTTGGCCTGCCTGGCTGGTCATTCAAGTTCTTTTGATCCTAACAATTATACAATTTGTTCTTTTGATTTCTCTTTTGGTTTCAGTTCTGAGAAATTTGGTGTAAAATCACTGTGGGGGAAGCCTTACCCAGAATTTGGTAATTCACGTTGGAGGTAATGAGTTGACTCAGGCCATAAAAAAATCCTGTTGGCCAGAATGCTGTTTGATTATGCACCAGTTACAGCAGTTGTATCTGAATTTGGTTTTATGCTGGCCTGCCATCATCCTGAGACTTCACTGGAGGTACACTAGAAGGTCCAGTGCTATTGAGAGAGCCAGGTAGTTCATCAATCATAGTCATGTGGGCTGTTCATCCAATTGGCTGCCATGTGATTCAGCACAGAGATCTTGACATACTAGATCCTGATTTTTATGATTCCAATAATGTTCATCTGAATAACACGGGTTTTGATTTTTTTTTTTAATTTGGATGTTGTTTTTGCTATTAAGGAGTTTCTCAAGGCTTAACTTTCAAGATCGCCTGTTGGGAGGAACAGTATGGCACATGGTGGGTTGGCAGCAGCCTTATGGCTTCACCACCCTTGTTTTCCCTCCTGTTCCTGTTCAGCAGCCTTGGCTCTGCTCAAATTGAACCCAGATTTAAATGGTGGCCATATCAAGGGGTTTGCCACCATGTTCGAGGTAGCTTGGAATATGCACCCAGTTTCTGTAGTGGCAGCTGGAATAGTTTGAGTCATACCTCAGTTTGGATTGAGTTAATGGTTTAATGGTTATTGGTTTATATGTTGCATCTGAATTATTATGACATCATTAATGGTTGTCAATGGCTATTTAATAAAAAGGTTGTGGTTTTTGACTCAGCTCAGTGGACAGTGATGACTTATCTTGTAGCATCACATTGTCAGTGCATGTATGAGTCACTGGGTGTACGTGAAAAGGTATACTCCTTTTAAGGGAGTGATATACCTCTGCCCAGTAGATCCATCAACAGAAACATTGAGCCTCACTCCTGAACCCTCATCTCAAGTTCAGACTGGGCCTTATGGCTTCACTCCCCTTGCTTTCCCCCCTGTTCCCATTCAGCAGCCTCAGGTCTCCTAAAATTGGACCCAGATTAGACTGGTGGCCACATCAAGGGATATGTGGCTTGTATAGATGATTTAAATAGATTTGCCATCAGGTCTGAGTTAGTTTGGAATTCGCACTTGGTTTTCTTTAGTGGCAAGCAGAACAGGCTGGGTTACACCAACCAGCTTGAGTTAATGGTCTAATGGTTATTGGTTTATATGTTATATCTGAATTATTATGTCATCATTAATAGTTGTCATTGGCTGTTATTTAATAAAAGGTTGCAAAGTCAATGTGGTGTGGATTTTGTAACTTGGCTCAGTGGACAATGCAAAATTGTCAGTCAGAGAATACATTTATTTGTGGAGCTCTTAAATGGAATCTCAGAATACCAATAATACTAGAGATGACAAACACCTGACTTGTGTTACCAAAGCAAAATTCAAATCAGTAGCAACATTTGTTGCCACAGTGGCACAGAAAACACCATAATTAGGTACACAACATACATTGTTATGAAGGTGATCACACTCTACGTGTACTGGATATAATCAAAATGTGAGATTTAGACATCTGATACATAAAGATCTCAGAGGCCAAAACTCTGGCACATAAATAAAAGACAGCATCACGTGTATCTACTATGACATTTCCTCATAAGGTCAATAATTCAAACTTCTTTAGCAAAGGAATGCAAAAGGCCACCTGCTGTATTGGCTGTACATCACTGTCTTTGAAGAAGTACATCTTCAGGGGCTATGTATTCCTAAGGCATCAGTAGGCTCTTTGTATTCATGCTTTCAACAAGATTGAAGTATAAATTCTTCTTTTGTGTTTATATTTAAATTCTGAAATATTTGTGGAGTTAACCACAGTAGCTAACTTCACAATAATATAATGATGCTATCTGTAGATAATAGTAGTCACTAAAGCTGAAACTAAAACAGCACAGGAAATGTGGAATAAAAAATGCAGTCATCAATGGTGCTATCTCATTAGGAGAGCATACTAACTGCTGTAAAAAGATTAAAAGATAGTAATCAGAACTAAACATGTAGAATTTGTCACAATGCCCACTTACAGTTATTATAAATGGAAGATTCAAAAAAGAGGCAGATAGCCAACATAACAGTGAATAACATAAGCAGAACAAAAGCACATTGCATAGTCATCAAAGTGTGTGAGTGCAGAAAATTTAACAGCATCTGATTTTGCATGTACATTTCAAGCCACATCTCCCAAGTTGGGAATCAAGCTGTAACATACAAGTACTGTTTATAGATGAAAGCTAGTGGTTATCAGAGGCATGTATGATGATTACATCATTACCACTGTTATTAGAGACATACATGAGGAGTACATCATGTGCACATTAGCAGAGGAAGCAGTAAAAAGTAGAGGCACATTTGGTTGATAGAACATTTCTTTACCTGTAACTTTAATATCCAGAACTGCCTATTATGCAATGACATCAACATTCAAAAATGTGCACACTGATTGGTCAGCCCAACCCGCGTGCCTGTTGTAAATTGAGCATATACCAACAGAATAAAGTTCAGTCGCCTGGACTTTCTTCTATTAATATATGCTATGGCTTTCCAATTTTCTTGAGCTAAGACGTCGAGGGGTATGTACTGAGGACAATGAAAATACAAGGAAAATCAGGTACATTATGCAAAACTAAGAAACTTACCTGATTTTCCTTGAATTTCTGCCCTGTCTTTTCATACTTCTGAATTGTCCAGATTTCAAGCTTTATTTACAATTTATTTACAAAAAAAAGAAGCAATGGAGATCTTCCTTTCTCTGTTGCTTCCTTTCCAAAACACTGATGTACTGCATAAGCATGGGAACATAAGTCCCATGCGTATCTACAGTACATCAAGAAAGCAGCAGGATACGAAAAAAAAAAGTGGAAGAACACCACTATGGAGCTGCTATACTAACACACTATTTAAAAAAGTAACAATTTATTTCTAAATAACCTTGTAAATAATGTCATTGTACAATAGCAATAACCAACTCCTGGGCATGCTATATTGAAGATTTAGCCACAGTTGCCTTTGTTTAATCACTCAGATGTTGGCCTCATGACTAAATGACACAAACCGTGGGTTAATCTTCAATAAACCAAACCCAGCCATTGGTTATTGCTATATTAATTAATAAAAGACTAATTCTGTGGACACTTAATAAGGATTACCCAGGAAAATTTGTCCAGAAGTACATGCTGATTCCTTGAAATTACATTGGTCATTAAAAATACACTATAGGAAAATTATGCAGAACTAGGAAATATGACTGTTAGAGAGACTGCCATTCTGTGTAACACATAAATGAAATAATTGCAGTGCAGTCAGATTTCCAACTCAAGAAATCATGGATGCATAGACCTGTCTTGCTTTTTATATCAGTTTGTAAGCCTTCTTATGTTGTCAGATTTTCAGTTCACAGAACGTTTCTTGTCTCTTATTACACTACTATTGACAGAATACCTGTGCTGCTTGTTAAACTCGACATTCAGGGTTTGTGGAATCATGTTTTATGTATTCATTTATGTACTTAGGTATGTATATAGGTAAGTAAGTATGTATGCATTTATTTATTTATTTACTAAATTTGTTAAGTGGGGTAGATTACTAATCAAAACTGACCAATTTCAGTTTCATCCATGGAGTGTACTGACAGCAAATAATATAAATGCAGAATATTGAAAAGAAATTATTATACAGAAATGGTAATCATGCAGAAGCATTAGCAAATTTGTATACCGCATTGAACAGCAATATGTGTAGTAGCTATACTTATTTACAACAGATGATAAGAAAAATGAGCTGAAGGCAGAGAAAGAAGTTGTGGGAGTGAGATAAGCTAATGTTGCAAAGATGGAGGCAGCTAGAGATGTGTACAGATAACTTGCCAATCGGGATGACAATAAAGTCAAGTGGGCAGAGAGCAATATATCTTCTCACTTTTCTGATCAAGATGGCTTAGAATCCTTGACTTAAACTTTGTAACACTAGACTTTTATACATTTTTCAATATGTTGTTTTTTGTTTTATATGACATTTCAAGTAATTCTGTGTTTACGCTTTTTACCAGTCACTCCTATAAATGGAATTCAAGTCTAATGCTATAATAACAAATAATTATGCAAATAGAAGTGAGATATTTCAAAACAGTAAACAGATATAGTGTGTGTGTGTGTGTGTGTGTGTGTGTGTGTGTGTGTGTGTGTGTGTGTGTGTGTGCGTGTGCCAATTCTGTCCCAGTACCAAAGGTGTGGAGATTTTAACCAAAGCAAAATGCACAACATTGGGAAAGGGATATTCTAGATGGGGATGTATGAGCATTGTTGTTTCATACTATTATGTGTAATACAATAGGATTTTACAGCATGATCTTGGAAGTTTCTTTTTTACTCATGACAAAGTTCTATAGGGTAATGTTACACACATTATAATTTCAATAAAATAATGTAAAAAGGCACAACATAAAGTTTTAGGAAAAACTTTAAACTTCATTTACATTATTGAACAGAAGATTAAAACATATAATAAAAGTTAAAAAGATACACTATGGTGATTTACTACCTTAATGAAAAATACAAACTACTCAGAAGCACAGATTTGAGCCTTCTGAGAAGGCAACTGTTGTCAAATGTCAGCCAAGGATTAATGGCACTGCAAAGAGTAATGGACACTGATAAGTGCAACTGACTCATTCTTAGGAGAAGGCCTTTTACTCTGAGTTCCACAGTATTAATTAAATGATACTTTGTTAAACTGAAAAATTCACAGTAGATAAAGCAATCCATTGTTATTTTCACAAAAAGAATAGAATATGAATGCACTCCACTTTTAATATTAATATTACATATACATACATACTCATACATACACACACACACACACACACGCACACACACACACACACACACACACACACACACACACACACACACACACACACACACACACACACACACACACACACACATACATATATATATATATATATATATATATATATATATATATATATATATATATATTGTTGTTGTTTATCTTTCGGCTTTTCCCGGTTAGGGGTCACTACAGCTTAACTCCGGTCCGCTAATGATTGGCAGTTGGTTTTTATGTTGTCAAGTTGCCAGCCCGACGCCCAGCCTTCAATGAAGGCACACCCATTCAACACATGTCTTTCAAACGCCCACTCAACCACAGGGAGGACATGCAGACTCCACACAGAAGGCAATCCCAACCCAAGCCGAGTAGCGCTGCACCACCGTGGAAGCATATATATATATATATATATATATATATATATATATATATATATATATATATATATATATATATATATATATATATATATATATATATATATATATATATATATACAAAACTTAAATTTACTGGGCAATTCTCATGGTAGGGAAGTATGTCCTTTCCCTGAGATTGTGTGATCTCATTGTTAGTCTATATAGTTAGCATGGGGTATAGAGGTTACAGGGAGGCTTGACCCCCTTTAAAAACAATGTTTTATATTTCTTAAAGTTAAATTTTGCAGATGCAGAGATTGTTGCTCAGTGCATGCATAGAGTGTGAATGTAATTTTTATTGCCAACTTTGTAAACATCCATATTTGGGTATTTCATTTAATTTCAGCACACCTATATATATATATATATATATATATATATATATATATATGGATGGGGAGAGGCAGATAAGGATCAATTTCTTGATTAAACTTTTTTTTGTTAGGAGATCCTTAGACAGTGAGAAACAAAATAGCATATGAATTCTGTCACGGAGCATGATCAAAATATTACAACTGCTGCACCCGAAAAATAATAAATTGCTAACATATTGGTTATCAGCATATTTATGGAAAAGCAGTTTGATATCTGATTCCCTGATTCATCAGATGACACATTCAGAAAACTACACAACATTTTTTTCTGGTCAATTTTTCTTGGCTCACACATCGAAGACAAAATGTATGCAACTCTCTAAATGAACAGAGAAATACTTAACATTTCATTCTTTATTGGAGATTATAGGAAATAAAGTAAAATACAGTAAGAGCCAGAATGAATTTTCTTAACATCTTTTATATTGAAATATAGAGATCAGAGAATTCTGGAGGCTAACTAAAATTGTTGGCTTTTGAAAAGAATCTGGAAAAAGGTATTGAAAGAGTATCCATGCATGCTGCTTTACAGAGATCATGACCTGACATATTCAAGGTTGTCACAGCATTATTCTGAAGGGAATAAAATATTTAATGCCATGGTTAAAAAAATCTGTGTAGGGCAAATACACCACTTATCAGGTGTGTACAGTGTTAAAACAATAATTTGTTTGTTCTATAATTATCTGCAATTCTATAATGGAAGCAGGACAGCCAGAGCCAATTCTGAAATTTTCTAAGAGTATAAGACATAGAAGCTCATCCTGAATGGGGTACCAGCACATTCCAGGGCACACACACACACACACACACACACACACACACACACACACACACACACACACACACACACACACACACACAAATATTCATTCACTCTCTCAGTCACTCTCTTTCATGTAAACAGTGGGCAATTTAAAGGACTGCCAGTATGCTATTATTCTTCCTCAAAATTCTTAGTAGTTTAGGAAAAAAGGTATATGTTTTTCTTGGGTCTATATTAGATAACTGAAAGAGCAAGTCAGCGAATGCTCACATGAGCGAAAATGCTGGTAATCGAACACCTTATTGTGGGGCGCTGTGTCCCCCACACCCTCCACTAACTATATATCCAACTCCGAGGTTGCACTACAGTGAGGAAAGGGCAAATATCCCACTCCTTACTGTACCACAGCCCCACAAACACCCTTTTGATTCCCGGCGTTTTCGCTCATGTGAGCATTCACTGGCTTGCTCTTTCATTTATCTAATATAGACCTTTTTTCTTAACTGCACTAATTTGTACTTCATTTATCTTTCATGTAAATCAATGTATTTCTTTGTTTCCATTTTATCCTTAATCACTTTTGACTAGAAATATTGATTACAACAAATAACTTGATGGTTGCTACTTTTAATTTAAACATCATGACTTTGTAAGTCAAAATTAACTCCGAACCATAGCTGGTTAGTGAAAAGATGGGAGATAAGAAACAAGTATGTCTTATGAAGGAAGATGATGCACAGCTGAGAAGACAAATGAAGACGTAGGTGAAATGGCATTTACTAGTTGAAATTCTTTAATTTTCCTTACTTTTGTAGCTAATGGTAATGACTTTTCTTATGGCTGAGGAACTGTTGTAGTATGTATCATTATCTGTTTGTTTGTTTGATTGTTTGATTATGATGCCTTATTCCGTGGGGTTCCATAGGGTGGCTGTAGTGAGCAATACTAATTTACAAAAGATACCTAGGGGCGAGACTAGCTATATGTGTTACATAGGCTGGGTAAAATGCCCGAAAGACAATATTAGAAGTGTGACATAAATAAACATATTATAACAGTGTGTAATGTTGCTATTAGTCTTGGGCAAACTGCAGTATTATGATTCTGGGTGTTAAGTGCTACAGAGTCGAAGCAGTCATCCATGGTAGGCATGGTCAGTCGTCTGTCTTGGCCTGCATTACTACTCATTAATTTCCACATGAGGGATATAGCTATTCATCTTGTCCTGATGAAGGACCTGATCAGGCAGCCATTTTTGATATAGCTTCCATTAGTGGTCATGTTTGGAGGCAGATACTGTCATGCACTCTTCCAAGGTTTGTTCATTTGCTACTGTTATGTTTTCTTGGCCCTTAGGTGGTTATTTGAAACTCATTTATAGAGCAAATTACTTGAAACCACAAGGATGGTGAGACCTTCTTAGATACTATGTATTGATCATGTGCTGTGTTCCACAATAATGTTATATATTGCAAGCCCAGCTCTCCAAACAGTTTAGCCTATTTTTCATTTATATGTCCATTAATTGCTGACATACACCTGCTCCCAGGTTATAAATCTTTTTAATTTGCTCTCTAGTATGCTGAAACTAGATAGTACACACTTTTCAATTGTTCATCTGGCTTCATTAAGCCTTCCCTGGAATATACATTTCTGTTGAAGAATAACAATACAGGGTTGATATTTGCCTGCACGACCCTTTAGTAAATGAAATGAAAATGATCTGTTTTGCATTGCTTTACTTGTTGCCTGGTTTATTATTGGGGATTATGACCATAAACACCACCTTCAAGGTTTATATGGCTCTATCAGCTAGTTCATTCATAGCTGAGCAGTGAGCTAGAGATGTGAAGTGTTTGCTTCATAAATAGTATCAATTCCTTTGATGTAAACTATGGACCATTATGATAAGCTTTCTGCTGTTGCAATCCATTTCTTGTTAATATTGCCTTTAATACTGGCATTGTCTTCTGAGTAATCACTCACATCATACTGATGGCACCTAATGCCACCTTTAGACAGGATCCATTGCAATTAAGTGTAGTACATTTTCAAAATCAGTCCCTTTGTAATAATTGTAAACAAAACAGATAAAGTCTCTGATCAAAAACAAATCATGCATTCTGTAAAGATTTACTTGACACAGAAAAAAAATAGCCATAGACTCCAAACCACTCTCCATGGAGGACACTCCTGACATTTTAAATACTTTACTGTACTCTGCCAAGCAACTCTCCACCATTACTGACTAATACCTTTAATCTCTATGATGACATCCCCAAATTCTAATTTAGAACCCTCAGAGCAAACATTGTTCTCAAAACTGCTATCCATTTAACAAGGCTCCAACTCCCACCACCATGAAAAGGCTGGCTCACTTCAAGCTATCACATAAACCAAGTCCTAAAAGTGCTACAAAAGCTAAAAGTGATGGATCCTGACAATATCCCTGGATGCATCATAAACAGCATGAAGCATGATTTAGCCACAACCATAGCAGCACTGTTCAATCTCGGTCTCCATACAGGTTTTGTAATAAGCAAATAAAGAACAGCCACAGTCAATCCCCTGTGTAAGGGAGGACCTTCCATAGACCCAGGCAATTACATACCCATAAGTCTGACCAGCTTCATATGCAAATCAATCAGGACATAGAGAACTTCTAAACACTGGGCCTTCTTAGTTTGGATTTGTCAAGGGCAGGTCATGTTTACTCAACCTGGTGGATTTCTTTGAAAAGGTTTCCAAAGCCATAGGTGAAGGTAAAATGGGACAGACTGGATACCTCAACGTGGCCAAAGATTTTTGACACAATTCTCCACTCAGGCATAGTAAAAAAGCTAAATAAACTGAAAACAACCACCTATGCCACCAGTTGGATTGCTAACTGGCTCACAGATAGACACAGGAAATCAAAAATGTGGAAGCTACCTCCACAAAAAAACAGTCACCGGTGGAGTCCCCCAGGATTCTGTACTGGGAACTCTAGAGTTTGGCATTTACTTTACTGAAGTAAAAGCATATACCAAGGGGCTCAGGCTGACTAAGTTTGGACATAACTGCAAGCTAGAAGCAGTCATTGGATCCCCAAATTTCTTAACCATCCTGCAGGAAGGTTTGTCCCAAGTAAATAACTGGTGTTAAATCATGGACTGAACTTATATGCCAAAAATGCATTATTATATCCTTTGAGAAGTCATCCCAGGGAATAATCACATTAACAACACACCCCAAAGAGTTGACTCAGTTGTTCAGAATTTGTGAACTTATGTTCATGGTGACCTATCTTTTGACCAGCACATGCTCATTGTTATAAGAACGTCCTTCTATGCTGCACAGCTTACAATCAAAGGGATTGTATCTAGATCTATGGATGTTATTGTCCCCCTTTACTACTCAGCTGTCATTAGACCAGTCATTGAATATAGTGCCCCCTTTGGTATTTATCAGTACAGACATGGGCAACTGATAACTGGAATGCCCATAGAAACACCTTACTAAAATATACAAGGTCTAAACAACATATCCTACATGGATAGGCTCAGACCCTTGTCACCATACTTGGTATCCTACAGACTACAAAGAGGTGACCTGTGTCTGGCATACAAGGCATCTTCCGGCCCAATACAATGCTACATGTCAGAAAGTCAAATGGCATCAGAAACACATTGTCTGTTGATCAAAACCACTTCTGCAGCATCAACAGAATGGTTTGGAGGGACAGGTATATCTTAAAGAGGATACCACTTCTCTGGAACAGGCTCCCCATCCACATGAAACAAAGTTCATCCCTGTCCATATTCAAGTGCAACTTCAGTCTACAGATGGAAAACAGAAATTTTACCCCAGAACTACCCCCTGTACTACTAATGGACAGAGGCATTTCCTAACTGCATTATCCCAAGCATGGGTCCCCTGAAGTTATCTATGGCATGATAACAATTATTGTCTTTAGGAGAAATATATATTTAATGACTATGGGATGAGTAAGACCAATCTCTAACCAAATATGATAGGTTAATTCAAGCACAAAAGGGAAACTGGCTAGGCTTAAAATGGCATACAAAGGCAGCTAGCCTAGTATTTATCTATGAGCCTAGCAACTTATAACAAAACAGTGACATATACGTGAAACAGTGAACATCAAAACTTACTGTAATGCTTTGAAAGTATACACTCCCTGACATGCATGGTTATGCTCTATCATGCCTGCTTCTTATACATAGTAACATTGAGATTGACTGGTATAAGTGGAACTTTTACTTTTATTATATTTATGATAAGACATTCTGTTTCCTTTTCACACAACATGGTGTCTATTCTTAATGTCTGTCTGGCAAGCTAAAAACAATACTTTTCACCAAAATTGCTGAAAAATTCCAGCCCAACCAATATTGTAAAAGACAGAAATGATCTGTTTCCCATGCAAGGATGCTATGAAAAAAATCCTACTGACTTGAAAGCCTAACTTTTCTCATCCTTCCATTTCTGACTACTATTACTCTTGTACTGCCTTAAAGCTAATTTTTGACCACCCAAAAAAACACCCGAGAAAGGCACGTACAGCAAATATTAACTTTCAGTAATTAGCCACTTAAGTGGTTCTCAACATGGTTTCCACCTGGCCTTTAATGTCATGGAGCAAAGCTTTCTAAACACGGATAAGATACTTTTTACAGAAAAGCTTATTAAGAGATCTTATCAGGGATTTTGTCAAATGTTTCACTCCCATCTAATCCAGCAAAACTTGGCTGTTGAGAAACATGTTCACTGGTTGTATAGTTACCAAACAGATGGAGGCATTACTGTCCACTGAGGAAAATGTAAATGTAGCCTCAGTATTCCTTTCAGTAGGCAGGTACACCATGGATCTTTACTAGGTTCTGTAAGTTTACTAGGCCCCTTAGTCTTTTTATTATAAGTTAATCATTTTCCAAGTGATTTAACTATCCTTAAAACCAATTACTTGCACACATGACCCTCTTAATCTAAAGTCATGAAGATGATTCTAAAAGCTTCTTTATTAATTCATGGTTGCTGAGAAGTCAGTGGTGCCAAATCAAATTTCACGTTGTTCTTCTCTTACATAAGATTATCTTCTTGATCTATTATTGGTATCACTACCATTATCGAAATCCCATCACTACTGCTGTCTCTAAAAACTACTTGTATTTATCCCTACGCCCTACCTCACCTTCCACTGATACTTTGAGTCTACAATTAGAAAAATCCTAGCTCACCTTGACCACATGTACAAAATGTCCAGGATTATTATTCCAGATGCATGTTCCTCAATAGCTACTGAATTGTACTTTTAAATCTCAATCATATACTTTCAACTGTCATAGTTGGTAATGTCCTAAAACTGCATACTCTAAAAATAACTTTTCATAAAATGTGTAGATATATCATAATAGCTAACTCAGTAATGTGACTGTGCCATTTTGATCATAACAAACACCCTGCTGAGCACTGAAGGGTAAAACTTCTCTTCTATTCTATTTAGAAATACATACATAAATTCTAACATGTCTTCCTAACAAACTCATATTCATTTAGTAACCTATATTAGAATCGCACACTCCTGTAGTCACATTTTACAGAGATTCACATCTGGTTAACTAATTATGAAAAGGCATTTTCCAAACTTGCTCAAGTAACTAAGATGTCTTCTCGTATAGAAATCATGCATCTATGCAAGTGCTCAATTTCTGAAATCGGGCTTCCAATTAGTTTCAAATTCACGTCTTGCAACTACTTTGGGGTTATTTGTTTATTTGTTTGTTTATTTTAACATTCAAACAGTATTAATGATGCAATAAAACATGCTTCTGATACACTCCATTGACACATTTTATTTACATACACTCTTGGTATGTAGGCAACAATTTAATAACACCCTTCAGTTATGATCAGTGGTACTAAAATTACCTTGACTGCCAGTATTTGAGTTCTTACTAAAAGGAAAAGATTACACAATCTATAAAAACATACACACATAGCATCCAACACTCTTCTACTTAAAGCATCATTAACCCAAACATATATACATACTGTAACAAAGCGCGGTAAAATAAAATAACCTGAAACACTGAACATATTTCCCTTTCTCTACAATGCAAAATAGTAATGTTGGATATCACACATGTTCACATGCACACACACACACACACACACACACACACACACACACACACATGTGCGCACGCACGTGCATGCCTGCACACGCAAGCCTGACATACAGTACATACAAAACATTGCCAACAGCTGACTCTGAACCAGAATTCATTCTTACTAGAATGAAAAAACAAATAGAGCTCTGACGACATATGCGGTATCTTGAACTGTATGATTAAAGGAACTCTGTACAAGACAACTGGCACAGACATGAGTCAGAATTTTTTTTTCTCATTGGACAGGTTTGACCTCATTATTGATCCCACCAGGAACATTTGATATTGGCTGGAATCCCCTCCTTAGTCCTCACTTTTTGGTATGTTGCTTTTTCATTTCACCAGGTGATAGAACTCCACATCGTTTTTGATTTCTTAATTATCCTTTAGTGGCTATGAACAGTGTTTTGTTAACTATGCAAAAGTTTTAGAATTTGATGGCATCGCTTTTATAAATAAAAGCATTTACTCCTGTGGGCAGCTTCAGCTTCAAAAAATAATTAATGCACCTTTAGTCCTTCTCCTTTGATGACTTTTTTTTAATTTTTCATTTCTAGTGTTGATTTTCAAATTTACATGAATTTTGGAGATGTCAAGTTTTTATTTTACTTATACATGTGCACACATACATACACACACACACACACACACACACACACACACACACACACACACACACACACACACACAAACACACACACACACACACACACACATGTTTTTGTAGTACTGAGTTTTGTTTTTACTATATGGGCTCCTGATCATGTTTACCCAGTGCTGTGTTTTTAGCAGACAAGTTCAACTATAATTGAATCAGACATTACCTTATAAGAAACAGAATATGGTGACAATTGCTTAACTATAACTGGATCAGACATTACCTTATAAGAAACAGAATATGGTGACAATTCCTTAAATATTTCTGAATAATTCACTTGCACCGAAGCTCCAAAGGTGGTGGTGTTTCCATATTCATAAAGGATGCACAAACCTGTAGACTGGTAGCCCAAAATAACACATCAGAAAAACTTCAGGTGCAGCTTACATTGGGTAAGACACCAACTCAGGTCGTAGCTTGCTATAGGTCCCCAACCATGTCCCAAGACTCACACTCCACGTCCTAATCACCCTGGAGAATATTAGGGTCCAACCTAACAGTCTCATACTAGGCGACTTCAACTACCCCTCCATTAACTGGGAAAACTACTCATGTACCAATACACTTGCCCAATGTTTCCTGGAATTCATTAATTCCAACGCCCTGGACCAGATCGTTCTTACCCCCACTAGAGGTAGCAACATCCTTGACCTGGTCATTACTAACATGGGCAACCATTGCTCTATACCAATAGTCAACTCCTCCCTGGTAAGATCCGACCAGAAACGAATCACCTTGGAAATCCACAACCCCCTCCCGCAAAAGTAACCACCATGAACAACTTCTCCAAAGCTAACTTTGGGCTCCTAAAAACAGAGGTGGCTAAATTCACGGCACCCATGCAAATGGAAAATAGTTGTATGACCACCGAGTCATACACCAATGTACTGTATGAACACGTACACAAATGCATCAATCTCGCCATACCCAATAGAACCAAGACACTCTCCTCCAAAAAAAGGAAGCTATCTGGTGGTCCCCTGCCATAAACAAACTCTACAACAGAAGGAGGAAACTGATGTGGAATAAGATAAATTCCCAAGACTGGAAAGACTACAACAAGGCCTTTAATAGTTATGTAAAGAATCTCCACGGCAGTACCCAGATTTGCTCTGAGCTGCTGCACAATGGTATCTCCTATACCGAGCCAACAGATATTGCCAATATACTGGCCGACAGATTCAGTGCCAACTTTATCCCTTTCTCCCCCCTCCTAAAGGACCAATCACAATTCTAGTACATTGCCAGGCACCCAGTATTACTGCTGCACAGGTTATAGGTTCATAGGTTCATAGGTTTATACTAGGCTATCTGCCCTAAGGCATTTATAAGCCTAGCCCAAATTATTGTGGCTTACGCCACCCCTTATATGAAAAAATACTGTGCCCATTAGTTTGTTGTGCCTCTGTCCAGCAGTGACACAGAGATGATTCCTGGGGTAAACCTACGATCTCCCATCCACAGGTCTAGATTTCTCTTGAACAGAGTCAGCGAGGTGCTCTGCCTCACATGGACCGGGATTTTATTCCACAGCATAGGGAGTCTCTGAGTGATAAATCTATCCCTCCAGCACGTCCTATTTATATCCGTGCTAAGGTTTAAGTCACTTGCTCTAGTGGTTTTGGTGGATTTGGATTTTTGAGGTGGAGCATGTCCATTAATTCCGGGTTGGACATGGCCTTGTATGTCAGGCACATGTCACCTCTGAGCAGACGGTATGCGACTGAATAGAGCTGGAGTTTCTTCAATCTGGCAGCATATGACAGATTTTGGAGTCCCTTTATCCTTTTGGTGAGGAACTTTTGGGGTCTCTCCAATTGCTGCAGATGTCGGGTGAGATACATCCCGAATGGGGCATTGTACTCGATCATTGGTCTGATAAGTGAAGAGTACAGGGGAACAATGACCTCACTAGATCTGGATGTGAATCCCTTCATGATCAGGTGGGCAATGTAGAAGGTCTTTCTAACCACTTTAGCAATGTGAGTGTCAAAGAAAGGCCACTGTCAACCTGGGTCCCCAGGTCCCTGATAACCTCTTCTGTGCTTAGTGGATTGCCACCTATATGGTAGCTTGGGGTTACCTTGTTTTTCCCGAAGGGTATGACTCTACATTTTTTTGGCGTTTAACTTCTGGCCATGGCTCTGGCACCAGCTATCTGTTTCCGTGAGTCCCTTCTGAAGGATATCCGTGTCCGATGCACTTTCCACTATGGCGCCCAGTTTGCAGTCGCCTGCAAACTTTGTCAGCCAAAGTCCTCCCATGTTGGCCTGTACTTCTGAGAAGTAGATGCCAAACAATAGGGGCCAAGGACCGAGCCCTGTGGGACACCACTTGTGACCGGCTTGGAGTCTGACACAGCGCCAGCAACTCTAACCCTGTGGGTTCTGTCCTTAAGCCAGTTTGCAACCCATCTTGTGACATATGGGTTTACATTTAAGCTGGTAAGTTTTTCTACAATACCCGAGTGGGGTATTGTGTCGAAGCCTTTGCAAGGTCAAGGTAGGCTGTATGGACTGCCTTTCCTCATCAATGGCCTTGGTGACTGTTTCAAGAAGTCAACCAAGTTCAAAAGGCATGATCTTCCCTGACAAAGCCAAACTGGGTCGGGTCCAATGTCTGCAAGTCCCCTATATCTTTGTTTATGAGCTCCATTATGATCCTCTCCATAGCTTTGCAGACTAGACTTGTTAAGCTTATGGGGCGGTAATTACCAGGGTCCGTGAGGCACCGCCTTTGTGGAGTGGGACCACAGTTGCCGTCGCCACTCCTTGGGCACGTATCCTGTGGTAAGGCTAAGATTAAACAGCTGCCTTATGTGCGGGTTTAATTCCTCATTTAGCTCGTGTAGCACACAGCCGGGGACACCATCCGGTCCCATTGATGCTGTGTTTTTAGCTTTAGAGAGAGCAGCTTTCACCTGCGCATTTGAGATGTCCGGGAGGCTACACTCGGCTGGGATAGTTATCTCTCCTTTAGGGGGGGAGAGGGGGGTGAAGTTTGCACTGAACCTGTCTGCCAGTATGTTGGCAATGTCTGTGGGTTCAGTGATTTTTGTATCATTTTGGACTAATTCTGAGCAGCACTGTCCAAGGCCTAAGAATACATCTTCTATGGGACCTGACAATATGCCTGGTTGTGTTCTACATGAACTACAGAGTGAACTGGCACCTCACCTGTGTGCCCTGTTCAATTACAGCCTCACCTCAGGGTTTGTCCCTACTAAATGGTGCATTGCTACAGTCATCTCTCTCTCCATAAAGGAGGAGTGACTACAGACCCTGGGAACTATCGCCTGATTAGCTTGAAAAGTCTGATATGCAAAGCTATGGAACGCATCATCATGGACCTAATAAACAAGGATATAGGGAATCTCCAAACTCTGGACCCTACACAGTTTGGTTCTGTGAAGTGTAGATCATGCCTGCTCAACTTGGTCGACTTCTTTGAGTCAGTCACCATAGCTGTGGATGAAGACAAGGTGGTTCATACACCCTACCTTGATCTGGCCAAGGCCTTTGATACCATTGCCCACTTGGAAATCATAGAAAAACTCAATAAGCTAGG
Organism: Protopterus annectens; assembly: GCF_019279795.1. Taxonomy (NCBI): domain Eukaryota; kingdom Metazoa; phylum Chordata; order Ceratodontiformes; family Protopteridae; genus Protopterus; species Protopterus annectens. The sequence goes on along the minus strand of NC_056730.1, from coordinate 831,598,778 downwards.
CATCAACCCCTATATCACTAGGTGGGTTGCAAACTGACTCATAGATAGAACTCACAGTGTGAAAGTAACTGACTCCAAGTCGGACTGCAGACCAGTTATGAGTGGAGTCCCACAGGGTTCAGTCCTGGGTCCTCTCCTGTTTGGTATCTACTTCTCTGAAGTCCAGGCCAACAGGAAGGGACTCTGGCTGACAAATTTCACAGCTGATTGCAAGTTGGGAGCTATTATTAACTACCCAGGTGATGTTGACATCCTACAGAAAGGCCTCACTGAGACCAAGGACTGGTGTCATAACCATGGCCTTAAGCTCAATGCCAAAAAATGTGTCGTCATCCCCTTGGGAAAAACCCAGTTCCTTTGAATTGCCACATTGATGGTAGTCCAATGAACACAAAAAGCTTTATAAGAGATCTGGAAACACCGGTTGACAGCAACCTCTCTTTTGACCACCACATTGCCACTGTGGTCAGAAAGTCGTTCTATGTGGCACATGTCATTACTAAGGGTTTTGCATACAGGAAGAAAGAGGTCATTGTCTCCCTTTACTCTTCCTTCATTAGGCCAATCATCGAGTACAGTGCCTCATTTGGCATGTACCTCACTAGACACCTGCAACAACTGGAGAGGCCACAAAAGTACCTCACAAAGAGGATCCTAGGCTTTAAACACTTTTCCTATATGGACAGACTCTGTCTCATATTGCCTATTTAGAGATGATCTTTGCTTGATTTACAAAGTGATGTCTGACCCAGCTCTGTTAGAAATGCTACATCTAAAGAAATCCCAATCCCTCCACACCAAACGCTCCAGAGACCTCAACCTCATTACCACAATCAACAAAACATGCTGGAAAGACAGGTTCATATCCCAGAGACTGCCCATGCTCTGGAATAGACTTCCCATACATGTTAAGCAGAGCACCTCACTGGCCCTCTTCAAGAAAAAGCTTGATGAGTGGATGGGAAATAGAAAAATTCACCCCAGCGATAACTCCAGTGGCTCTACTTGACAGAGAGACTGGGAACTAAGGTCGGGTGGAACAATGTCAGAGTAATCCTATGGGTTAGGCTTGTAAAGGCTCCAGGGCCATTAGCCTAGCACACACCTATGAACCTATGAACATTTTTCAACCTTGTGATTCTTTTTTATTCAGAAATGACTTTACAAATTTATCTTGATTTATGTGACTACTTAGGGACTACAATATGCAGTGATTATTAAGGTATAAGATAGTATAATGATTCTTTGGAGTGACAAAACATGGCCTTTAGAATAAGATGGGCTACAAAATATTCTCTTCTGTGTTTGGATGATATACTGTATGCTGACTGCAGTTTAAATGATTGTCTGCTATTTTTCTAAATATATAACAATTCTGCTTATATGATTTGACAATTCATTTTTTAATCATAACTGATGGCACATTTTCCAAGTCTGTGGATGCTGCATTTGCTAAAATTAAATGTGAGGTTATTATTACTGCACAATTTGTATGTCATTTTCTACAGCACTCATAGAACTTTGCTATTTATTGAAGTGATTCTATTAACATGTCTGCAGTCTTCAGAATATATATCTAAAACCTAGTTCTCACTTTAGCATTGTGAAAGAAATCAACCCGGAACAGTGACCTGTGGGACACCATCAAGATAGACATATAACCCCAATGCTCTGTGTGCGTGCGTGCATGTGTACATGTATGTGTGTGCATGAGTAAGTGTGTGCTTTTTGCTTGACCAGCATTTTGTTCATTGTATTAAATGTGAATTGTCAGTTATCCGCTTGGGAGATATGTTTTGGGCAACTGGGTCTGTCTGGCTTGGTACTGAGATTGGTCCTATATAGTATTTATTTGTCTAATTTTCAACATTATGTCAAGTGTCTTTGGTTGAATAAGTTTGCAAATGAATGCAAACTTGAGCTATCATCAACTTTTCTGTGGGTTTCATGATCCTACAAGAGGGACTAACATGTAACAGCAGATTGTGACAGAAACATGATCTGAAACTAGTTGTTAAGAAGTGCAGTACTCCATCCTTTTTAAAAACACAAGCATCTGTGCAACTACAATATAAATGACATTTCCCTCAAAATCCTAGGCATGCTTGTAGATAATTAACTCTCTTTTAAGTGTCATCTAATTCCCATCATTAGAATATTTTTCTGCATATCCCAGCTGACTAACAAGAATGTTAGCATTCCAGTCTACACCTTTATTATGCTTATTGTCTAATATAATATAATATAATATAATATAATATAATATAATATAATATAATATAATATATAACTCACTTTCACATTTACCTGTCCAAACACATACTCTATCTTACAAAACCGCTATGTTTCCTCACTAAGAAGATCAAGGGCCTGAGTTACAGGATCAACACCGAGCATCTTTCAGAGCTATCTCTTTTTTCTGTCTGATGCATACTCCTACAGGATGAATTCTGCTCAGGCTAAAGGGCTTCAAATGACCCTGAACTGAATAAACTCCTATATGTTCACAAAACCAAAAATACCATGAACACCCATACAAGACACATTAATCCTTTTTAAAATGGTTGAAATGTCCAAGACTTTGGTCCAGAGCAAACATGATGTTCTCACAACATTTTTGCAAATTCTAATGAGGGTTATATAATGATTGGTAATCATGTTACTTGAACGACACACATAAAAACAACAACAGCATGTTGACCAATCATTATATCACAAATACAACACATTAACTGAAAAAAAAAACAGACTTCCTTTTCCAGTGAACTACTCAAAACCCAACCAGATTCAACTCGTTTTTTCTAAATAGTGATAATATTATATGGATTTTTTTATTGAAGATGTAGGTTAGGGGCAGGGGCAAAGTTAGGGTTAGTTTTACCATGCAATACTAAGGTGGGCAGGGGGGCATTGCCAATGGTCAACAATTGCTGAACAATATTCGGAACTTCTAATAATAGGACTTGTTATAATTAAGCTAGAAAATGTACACAGCTGTGGGCATTGGTGCGTATTGCAATGTGCAACTACTGGGTTGGAAGATGTGGATCAAAGTGTAATTTTAGCTTAACTAAAGAGGGATTTTACAATATGGTTTTGCACTTGTCATTAGTAAGGAGAAACAAAAAGGTTTGGAACACTCATTGATGTTAAATGTGTATAAACTGCAAGATAACTCAGCAATAACTGATTTTAATAACACAATAGAAGCAAGATGTGTGAGATAAAAAAAACATCTACACTAGTAGCATGCAGATAAGAAAAGAATATCTTGAATTGGTTTTCTAGGGTCTATATCATATATTCAAAATTCCAAAATATTGAACACCATAAGCTCGAACTTGGATTTTAGAAATATGACAACATCGAACACTCAGAATAGCAAATTTTTTCCCAGGGAAAAAATTTGCTGTTCTGAGAAACATACACACAACACAAGCACACCAAAATAAATAAACCACACACATACACTTAACAAAACCCTTCTTCTAACCCTACACTAAACCATACATACATTCCTATCTATCCACTAACCTTAACCCGCTCCCTAACCCTAAGGTCCATAACTATCGCACACTTACCCTATGAAACTATACACAAACAAATTAATACACACACATACACTTAACAAAACCCTACTTCTAACCCTACACTAAACCATACATACATTTCTACCTATCCACCTACCATAACCCGCACCCTAACCCTAAGGTCCGTAACTATCTCACCACAGTGGAGAAAATAGCGAAGCCACAGAACATCCCACCAAAATCTTGCCCTAGGTAAGAATTCGATGTTCCGCAGCTTTGCTATTTTCATCCTTCAATGTAGTGGGTTCGATATTATAACATTCAAAGTTTTGCAACTTCAATGTTATAATATAGACCCAGTTTTCTATATCTTAAAAAAAGACTAATACCCAGCTCTATCCTCATTTCACAAGGACACAAAGAACAGAAAGCAACATGCATTACAAGCATTTAAGACCTCTGGATTCCAAGGAAGAAACACACGGCTTGTTTTCTGCTCTAACCTAGAGCATTTGAAACTGTAAGAAAAAAGGTTTGAAATTTAAATAACACTGCAATAAACCAAGAGTAAAAAAATGCAATTAAGCATACAAAAACTCAGATTATATATATATATACAGATTTCTGTTCTCTCAGTAAACAAAATTGAATGAACTTGAATGATTCTATTTTTTCCTTTTTTCAAAAAAATAATTAATTGAGAAATCATAATGCTTTTGCACACACACACACACACACACACACACACACACACACACACACACACACACACACACACACACACACACAAAAGCAAGCACACACACAAAACTAATGTACAGCAAATAATTTGTTTGCATGCTTTATATTAACTGTATTGTATTTTATCTATATCCCTTAGTGGTTTCTCTAGAACTTTTCTCCCCCGACCTCCACTGAAAACTGGTTTTATGACCAGTTTGAATTTACCAATAAACAATGCAATAAATAAGTAAATAAATATTTTATAAGTACTACTAATAAAACCCAATTAGAACAGCTATTTGTTCTTTTTTCATCTGCTATAATATTTAACATTATCTATTAAAATAACTTTCATTTTTTTACTATTATTCCTGACACTTTTTGTCAGAATTTAAATTTTACAATGTGTTGAACATTAGTAGATTTTATATCATTATTTGCATTATTATGAATATTTGTAGTAAAGGAAATGAAATTTGGGAAGCGGAGTTTAATGTCCATTGGCCAATTCATTGCAATTATCTTTCTGGCAACAGCTTAAGCACAGCATTAACAGTGGATAATGAGTACTTTTAACACACATGTTCAAAGAGGTATTGGAAATATTCAAAACGGTACCATCATGGTCACTTTTTGGGATTAGGGCACAGCCATAACACAGTATTGTATGGTGTTTTAGCACAAGGAAATACAGCACCATGCAGATCTTGCTTCATGACCATGCTGAATGGTAATAAGGCAGGCTGGGAGAGATGGATATGCTAATTTGTCATGTGCTCTCTCCTCTGAACATGCCTTCAGGAAGGCTCAGCTCTGTAGATCAGCATGGCCTGCCTCACAACATCATTGTTTGTGACATGTTTAACTACCAAACATGGAAACAATATGGGGATTGGGGTAGGGGTAGCCACTAGACACCAGGGTTTACTCTAAACATAAGTGCCATAACAGCACCAACAGCAGTATGGAGATCATGTGTAGTGGGAAACACCAGCCACCAGGGAAACAAAAGTGGTGCCATACTGGCAACAAAATTATTATAGGGACTGGGTGGATAGGAGGGAAAAATTAGGAACTATGGAAACTACAATGGTGTATACAGCCATTTAAACTGTTATGGGGAATGGAGATGGGGGGAGACACTAGGAACCATGATAACAACACAATGGTGCTATACCAGCCCTTAAACTATTATGGGGACCGGAGGTGGGAGGAAACACTAGGAACCATGGCAACTACAATGGTGCTATACCAGCAAGTAAACTATTATGGGGATTGGGAGTGGAGGGAAACACTAGCTATTAAGAATAAAAAAAATGTGTTATTATTGCAACAGCAGCAGTAAGGGTATTGGGGTTTAGGGGGAAATACTGGCATTTCAACTTATATGGGGATGGGTGGTGGAGAGTAAACTACATAGTGGAAGGACAGGCAAGTCACAGACAGGTGTGGGGACTGTGGTGTGTGTGTATTTGTTTGTGTTTGAATGTGTACTCATGTGTGTGTGTGGGAGAGTGCCTGAGGAGGGATGCCAATACCTACATGAGCAGCAGGGTGCACCCATTGTAGTAGTAACTACAATTCAGAGGCATGCAAATTATTCAATAATATCTTTCTTCATCAAGGCTAACATGTCTCTGAACAGCAAAATACCACATCATGGGAGCAGGGACTTTTTAACCATATGACTTGTGCTAGGCTCTTCTATGAATTGCCAGGATGATCTAAGACTTTCAAATAAGAGAAGTGTGTCTTTCCGTGGCACATGACAGAACAACTGCATCTTATTCCAATTATCTTTAGTTGCAATGCTTTATATGAAGATATGCTTCCAGTCTGCATTCAAAATACTTTTACATCTCCAACATTTATTATTGCCCTTTTTATTCATTTTGATAATTGTAAATGCCCTATGTGTACATTTTTGTTGTATGTTTCCAAAAATATGGATGGCTTACTGCATTTAATAGATTTTAGCATGAGTAATGTATTTTGAAGGGAGATATCTACTTTATTATACTTACTGTAAATATATGCACCAAATACATAGTGTTAATAATTGCATTTTTTCACCAGTTATTTTATATAACTTTGATAGAACTGAGATGCTTTTTTTTAAATAAAATGGTTAAATTATTCATATATTCCAAGAGTTCTGAGTATATCTTTGAATCTATATTATTAAACCCATGAGTTTTATTCATGATATATTCTCTGAACACATGTAAACAAAGAAATTCAGAGTCTGATCAATTAAATTCTCAACTTACTGCATTTTTTATTTTTTTATTCTCTATACTATTGTACTAAGCTAAAATTTTCTTTCATTCCAATTTTCTGTTCTGGGTTGATTGAAGTGGTTGATGATGTGAATGATGTGGTTGGCCAGGGCAATGACTACAAGAGTGTTAGATATAGGGCCAGTTATATAATAATGAATGCTATCAACAGAGTCAAGGCTGAGGCATGGAAACACAGAGCTACTGGGGGTGGACCTGCTACTGAACCACCACTCACCGAGATAGAGGAGTCCCTGTCAACTGTCCGTTATCCAGGCAACTCAGAAAGTTACCCAGTACCGTGGGGCAAAGGTGGAAGACAGCCACAGGATGTTGACTACTGATGCTTTAGGTATGCCATGCATATGTGTGTGTGATATATATATATATATATATATATATATATATATATATATATATATATATATATATATATATATATATATATACACATATATATATATATATATATATATATATATATATATATATATATATAAATATATATATATATATATATATATATATATATGTATGGGTTCACTTCAAAATCCTGAATCTCAAAATCCTGAAAAGACAAACCATATCAGTCTAAACCAACTATAAGCTGCACCCCCCACACCCTCTCTACTTAAATATATCAAATCTGAGATCACACTTCACAGAAGAAAATGGCAAACATACCATTACATGCTTCATGACTGCCTGTTGTAACCTTAGTCATGTTCCCTTTTAATGTACTATACTACAACGTAACTCCTCTTAGTGTAGTGAAGTGCAATCTCGGAGTTGATATATTTAAGTAGCAGGGGGTGTGGGGAGTGCAGGAGGGCTTGCCCCCCTGCTTATAGTTAGTTTAGACTGATATGGTTTGTCTTTTCTTTGTTTCTGTATGTACTTCTGCTGCAATATAGTCAGTGTTGGTGTCCTGTATGTTTTTTAGTATTATGAGATTCAGTATTATGAGTTTTTAGTATTTTGAGCTTTCGAGATTTTGAGTTCAGGATTTTGAGCTTTCAAGATTTTGAAGTTAACCCGTATATATATATATATATATATATATATATATATATATATATATATATATATATATATATATATATTAAGGTGTCTTATTTTTTATGCTTATCATACCTCTGTCAATTGCAATTTTGTATATTTAGGGGACATTCAGGTCTAATGACCATCTGCACATAGTGCAGGCATAAAATGTTTGTTTTTTTTCTTCAATTATTTATGTATAAAGATATAAAATACTGAAAAAGTTATTTCCATTTCCATCTTCTGTTGCCTTATTCTTATTTTAGGTAGTGTAGTAGGAACATTTTTTTGTATTTCTTCCATTTCTCATTTCCTTTTGTTGTACTTACAGGTGAGGTTGGTGGTAGCACTGTGGAGCTCCTACTACCTGATGTTGGATGACTGGTAGCCTCTGACAATGATGGTAGTGATGAACAGATCCAGTCTGGGTTTGCAGAAGGTATGTCTGAAATGGAGGGTGTAACTCTCACTTCCTCTCCCCAAGGTGTGGACACAGTATGCCTATGCATACCCATGACACATAACCATTTGAGAGTGAACAGGTTTATGAAGACACAGTTGAACAGGGTAGTATGGTTAACCCTGTTGCTGAGCTGGCAGAGTTTACAGTCATTTAGAAGTAAACTCAATCATGGCAATAGAACAAAAGGGTAATGAAAGAAAGTTATCTGAACAAAGGATCGTTTGTTGTTAAATAAAGTCATAATGGAGAACTGAAAAAAGGGGAAGACTCTAAGTATGGCATGGATAGACTGCAAAAAAGCATTTGACAGTATCCCACATTCATGGATAAAAGACTGCTTAACAATGTATAAGATATACCATACACTGATTGATTACATTACAGCAACCATGAAACAGTGGCAAACCACTTTGCAGTTAAGCCATAATAAAGAACAAATTATTATTCCAGGGATAAAAATTCAAAGGGAGATATTTGAGGGTGACTCTCTGTCACTGCTGCTCTTTTGTTTTGCCCATAAACCATTAAATTGTCTACTTAACAGATTAGGTTGTGGCAACAATTTGGCTCCCAAAAACAGCAAAGTGTAAAGACTTCTCATCTTTTTTTTAGATGATTTAAATCATGTAGTTCATCAGATGAGGAACTGAAAGCACAACTGCTCAAAACTTTTTCAAATCGTATAAGAATGTCATTTGGTCTTGATAAATGTGCAAAAGTAACTTTTAAAGCAGGAAAGCTGCAGCACCAAGAAAACAGTTTGGGACATGAATGTGATATAAAAGAACTTGAGCAAGAGACAGTGTAAAAATATTTGGGAATTGATGAAGGATCAACAATAAAACATGAACAAATGTGAATAAAACTCAGTAAGAAATATTTTAGAAGACTAAAATGAATACTGAAAACAACTTTGACATTTAGGAACAATGTCCAAGCTATAAAGCAATTTGCTCTTCCTGTCCTAACTTACAGTTTTGGAGTGACTGACTGTCTCCTAAAGGTGTTGAATAGGTTGGACAGGAAAACAAGAAGGATGCTTCATGCTCATCAAATGATTTATAAAAATCAGTGCATACCAAGATTCTATATTCCCCATTCTGAAGGAGATATGAGTCTCTTCACAACTGATTACATGTATAGAGATGTAATCATGGGACTGCATACATATCTGCTGACCTCACAAGATCCATTTGTAGTGAAAGTTTTGAAACATGAGGAGAATATGCCAAAGATGGCTTCCTTGCTTAGTTTAGCTGAAGCATATTGGTGTCAAGCGGGAATGGAAATCAAAACAGAAGTAGATAAAAATCAGGCAGCAACTTAATATTCCATAAAACAAAATAAAGAATATAAAGTGAAGGATCAAATGAGAAGGCAAGAAATCTGGAAAATGCATAAATATTATTGCAAGTATAGAAAACTCTTGGAAAAGCCTCATGTCAATCAGGATCGAATGCAAGAATGGTTAAGGAGAGGTGAATTTAAGCCAAAAGATGAAAGGTTAATACTGGTGCCCCATGAGTATAGATTACATACATGTTGGTTTACAAAGTCTATTGAACATGTGGGAGAAACAAACAAATGTATGTTTTGTAAAACAGAACTGGAAGCATTTGCACATCTTGTTGCTGGTTGTGATAAACTAATGGCAGAAGAACTGTATACTCAAAGACATAATGTGGCAAGACGGTTGCACTGGGGATTCTGCAAACATTATAATATTGAGGTAGCTGAAAAACACTGAAAAATGAGCCGCAAAGCATCATAGAAAGTGATGAAGTATATTTCATATGGGATCATCCATTACCAACAGTTCAAACAATAGATGCAGTCCATGGAAAGAAGACAAAAGTAGCACTGATCATTGAAATTGCTACAACCAGTGACTACAATTTCTAACATACAGAGAGACACAAAGTTATGATTTGCAGGCAGAAATGAGGGCAATGTGGATGAAGGATATCCAGACAGTTCCAGTAGTAGTAGCAGCAACAGGTCTTATAAAAAAGAATTTACAGTTGTACTTAGATATGTTACTGATACATGTAACTTCATGCAAATTGCAGAAAGAGTCCTTACTGGGCACATTTTGGTGATACAAGGAGGAATTTTGGCTAACGTTAATGATTGAAACAATACTAATTTCATGAAATTTAATTATTGTTTGACTTAGAAATTGGGTCAATTCCCATCATGGTATAGAAACTCAAAAAACTTGAAGAAATTAAAAAAATAGTCAGAGTACTGTATGTTGTGCATTATGATGTATGAGACTGCACAAACTGCACAAACCATGTGTGTGACTCTTTGGATTAGATGAATGGAGCACTGGACCATGCAGTGTCTGTTATGGAATGTCTGCTGGGGAAGAGTCGTCATCAAGCTGGAACATCACCAAATGTTAGCCAACGTGGATGTGGATGTGCCAGATCCTGCTCCCACAGTGGCACTTCCTTTACTATTCCAGCAGTGGGGAGGTGTTCACACCTAGAAGAGACTAGTCACATGTTTGTGGTCATGGACATAGTTGTTATAACAGCTCCTCAAGCAGACATTACTCATGTTCAGGTAGCTATTATACTTATAGCCAGGTTCATGGGACTAGCAGTGCAGCTTTTATCAGAGGTACATTACATGGTCAGGTAGGCAACAATGAACAGAATTCACTGCTATGTGAGGCTCACATCTGTACAGATTGCCAGGGTGTAGTGTTAGCAAAGGTGATGTGGCTGTGTTCCTGAAGACCCACACACAGTACACTTCATGTTGGCTATAAAACCTCACTCATGCACTTTACATTCTTCATAATTACCTTCTTTACATCTGGAGCTACTGGCCCTGACAGTGCATTCTTGCTCAGAATCTCATTTCTCACACTCACATACACATACACACACATGCATACACAAAGACTTGTTTTGTATCAGGCTACCCTGAAACCCTCCCCCCCACCAACCATGTGCAAGTGATGATGACTGTGTCCTGCCCTTTGTATAATTCTTTGTGGTTTAGGATTGCCTATGTCTGATGCTCAGAATGGATAACTAATGGTTATTTAGTGAAATGCATGTTTTCATCAAACTAATACTGAATTGTAGCTTGGTTTAGTTTGCATAAGTTCAACAATTTTGTAGTGGTCATTCTTGTAAAAGTAATAGTATTCGTAGTAGCACAATATTTTTAGTTATGATTTACTGTTTGATCAGCCCATTGTGCAGATGATGCTGAGATTGTTATGATCCCTGGGTATCTGACTTATGCTTAGTGGTGAGCAGGCTGAGCATGTTTTTGGGCATTCACTTTTTCTCTCTAGTGTTGGACTGCAACTACCTCATTTGTGATTTAACTAATTATATTTTCCTTTTACAGTTGTGAAATCCTATATCTCTGCTTGATTACTTACTTAAGCAGATGATGGTGACATGGCCATACATCCTATGGGTTTGTTTGACATTGATCTGCTTTCACTTGGTGCACATACACGAGACAAATTTACTTTATATATTTAATAGCTTCATATTTGATTTGGTCTGTCCATGTTGTATATACCACCCATAGAGGATACTTCTAACATTCCTGTATAGCTGGTCAACAGTTTGCTTTTACTAAAGTACAGTACATAGATATGAGGGTAAGCATTTATTTCTTCATTATAGGTTCATCAAGCACTTTTGTTATTGCTGTTGCTAACACTGTGCTCTGAGGTAGTCTAAATCTGAGGCTCACTATAGCCATCCAGCCAGTCAGTACATAGGTAAGTAAAAGCAGGTAAGTTTGAATGCATTAATATTACTCTTTGCATGTGCTTACCTCCATATGTTGTTTAATTAATTAGCAAGTGTGTGTGTGTACCATATGCTGCCACTTAGCCAGGGCGATAGCATATTTTACATCCCTCTGTCTGCCATGATCGGTTCAGTGGATATTGTTGTTGCCTCACAGCAAAGGGTACCCCGGTTTGATTCTTGGCTTGGGTGCCTTCTGTGTGGATTCTGCATGTCCTGCATGTGTTTGTGTGAGTTTCCTCCGGGTGTTACAGGAGGGAACCCACATTCCAAAGACATGCTGTAGGTGGATTGGACACTCTAAATTGACCATAGGTGTGAGTATGCATGTGAGTGTGTGGTGTGGATGAGCTACCATGGTAGGGCTAGCCATCTGGCAGTGTAAACCTTGGCTCTATATGATTGTCACTACTGAAGTGACATCCCGACGCCATGTGCAAAAATGGGAAAAAGGGGTTGTGAATGGATGGATGGATGTCTGCCATGATCATTTCCACCTGCAGTTTCTTTACCTGACTCCTCATTTGTATCTGCTGACTCTGCCTGCAGTGCTGGGAACTCCGGTTCCTGTCCTGGGTCTCTCTGTTGCAACTGCTTCCTGAGAGTGATGGCACAGACTGTCACTATTTCCACAGAGGTGGTGGAGTCATATTGCAGGGCACATTCAGATGTTTGCTAACATCAAATAAAATGACTTAAGCAGGGAAAAACTTGCTCTATGACATTTCTAGTTTGGGCATGTGCGTTGTTGTAACCCTGCTCAGTGGGGGTTGCGTGGTGTTCTCATGGGAGTCATGACTCAACATTTAAGTGCATGTTCTGCATCTCCCACTAGATGCCCTTGTGGAAGGGTCAGTGGATTGCCATATGTGGGAGTTGTAGAAGCTATAAGGGTGGCCTTCACACACATTGTAAATTATACCTTGTGCATTACAAACCATCTGATAGTTGATGGAGTCATAACCCTTTCTATTAATGTACCCCCAACCCGGTTCGCCAGAAGCTGGATGTTTTAATAAATATGTGTTCAGTCTATGATGAGAAACTCCGGAAAATGTTCTATGGCATAGAAACTTTGCATGTAGCTCTTTTCTCTGGTCTACAAAGAAACCAGATATGCAACTCCAAATATTGCAGTGAGAAAATAATGGAGTATTCTAGAAGCAGAGTCCTGTGAGGTCACCAATGTGTCCCCTGAGGAAAGCAAAAAATTCCCACTAGGTAGTCTACATATTGCTACACATACATTGGTTTCCACTGGGAAGAGTTCTCCACAATTCCCACAGGGCCTCGTGTGATGATGGCAGGTGCTCACTATTTGCTCTATGGTATCCCTGCCCACCCAGTAGTGATCTATTATTTCTAGCTCATGAAGTCTGTAGTAGGTCAGACATGGTCTAAACACCCTAACCTTTTTATGCTGAGGTCTGACAACAGTAGCAACTTATATTGCAGCCTGTTGCACATACAAAGTTATGATGGGTTCAGCAACCCCAAATATTCTTAAAGTTTCCTCATGGTTGTATTCTAGTATGTGTTCGGATAAAGAAATAAAGTGAGCATGGCATGTAGGCACTCATTTTATACATTTCTGAATTGCTCTGTCATGGTTATTTGCTTAATTGACGCATTTTATCTCATTATATGCTCATTAGCATACTCAGTTGCTAACCCTTATGTTACAGCCATCTGAGATGTGTAGAGCTGTTTCCTGAGTCATACAGAGCTCAAGAGTAAGCATATATACACACACACACACACATATATATATATATATATATATATATAGATATATATAGATAGATAGATAGATAGATATGGGTCTACTTAATCGAAATGACACTTACCCGAATCTGAAAAACATGAGACAACTTCACCAAACACTGAATAACCTGAAGCAATGACTCATCAATTTTTTTTAACAGGGAAACTAACCACTTGGCCACTAGGACAAAAAAAAAAAAAAAAAAAAAACAAAGTAAATTTAACCTCACTTGTGGTGTGCTTGTCCCCCCCACACCCCCCTAATTAAATATACCAACTCCAAGATCACACTACACTTGGGGAAAAGGGCAAAGCTCACCCTGGTGGCCAAGTGGTTAGTTTTCATGTAAACAATATTGGTGATTTGTTGGTTCAGGTTATTAAGTGTTCGGTGAAGTCGTCTCACATCTTTTTCAAATTTGGGTAAGTGTAATTTCAATTAAGCAAGGTAGACATATATACATATATATATATATATATATATATATATGTATATATATATATATATATATGTTAAATAAAATCAAGAGATCAATACACAGGAGGTTCAGGTTCAAAAGTTTACCAGTGTACACCAGGAGGCAAAAAATGTACAAGTACAGAATTTTGTCTAACATGAAACAGGAAGAACACAATTTTTATAGTTTTACATTCAAGTTGTGCCCACCTTACTGATGTGGTCAGTCACAGGGCATCTACATCACTTTAGCTTGCAGTCTTCTATTCATAAAATAATGCTGATGCTGTATATTTAAAAAAAGTTTTCCTCTGGTAACAATACAGCCTTGCTTACCACCTGGTCAGGCATAATGTCTTTCTGTAAAGTTACTTCTTCAAGGATTCAGACTAGTTTGAATACAATAGCAGATTCAGTCTTCTAATACACTTTTTTATTCCCCTGTAACACTTTCCCAACAGCTGCGTGTTATCTAGTAACACATACACAAGGCCAAATCATCCCAGCAGGAAAGAGCAGAAGATTTCATTATTTCACATATTTAATTTCCTGACCCAGCAGATAATCACTTGTGAAAAGCATAAACATTAAAACTTGCTGAGCTAGCAGCTGCCAGGGTCAGAGGTCAACTTGCTACAAGCCACACTGCAGTTTCAAATCTTCTTGCAATTACACATGAATTCATCCTTTTTGTTATATCATTAATAGAATAAAATGCATTACATACTACTTTGCTTTTAAACTAGCACTTCACATATATTCAAATACATATTTCTCTAACATTTTCCCTCCTATTAATACTTTTTATTCTATTTTGAAGTATGCATAATGTCATTTTGTCTCCTAACCTCTTCCACTAAGGATTTTCAGCTAGGTGAGTCATTTGATCTATACTTCAGAAAAAGTTTCATCTGCGATCAATTTTTCAATCTCAATATCTTGGTACAAAGTTTCAGTAACAGATACATCAATAAAATCTTTGATTAATCTTTTCATGCAGGGAATTCCACAACAAACACATGCTCCTAATAGGAGTAAACCCACACAAATAGCAATCAGAATATTCATTAGGATGGAACCCCACCCCCCAAATATATTCTGGAAGAAGTCCGTCAGTGGGTTTGGGCCTGGCTCAGTCATGGCTGATACCTGCTGAATTACCTCTAGGTGGTTGTTTATTTCATGCCTGTTGTCCGGAATGTACGCACAGCATTCTTCTTTGATAAGCGCGCATGTGCCACCTCTCGCCGCTAGGGTGAAGTCAAGAGCCATTCGATTTTGTAGCACAACAGTTTTCATTGCATTCATTTCATCAGTCACCAGTTCTAGGGCAGAGAAAGTTGCATTACTCATTACTTCGAGAAGTTTCGACAGCTTCCTCAACTCCCAGATTGATTTGACTGCTCCATATGCTGGGAATATTCCTGCCCAAGATATAACACTGCCACTCAAGTCCATATGAGTCAATTTGCTTTTGTCCTTTACGGTATTATTGTCTTTCCAGCCAGCTTTGATCCGTCCTACTGGATTTACAGGTTTCTCGACTGGACCTTCAGGTTTTTGGGCTGCTTCTCTCACGTTTCGTATCTTACCCAAAGGTAATTCTGCAGTATGTCTTATAGCCGGAACCAGATAACCCAAAAAACAACTGCCAGACCAATTCTCAGGTAGCCATTTATATGCTTTTTTTCCCCACAAATAAAATAACAATTTTCTACTTTAGTACTAATACGCATTAACCCTGCATGAAATATTTTCTGGTCTATAACTGATAATTGTTTAAATAAAACAGGATTTTTGCGAATTTCATTCATGGTTGTTTTCATTGAGTTCAAATATGAGTCATAATTAGTATTGCAAAAAGTATTGCCATTACTAGTCTTAATATAACACCGATATCATTATATTACAATTGCTCCAGCCCACCTGGAGAGTATCATTTTTATAGAAACATACAATTCCCTTTTGTGTGACAGGTAAAAATAAAGCTATTTTGTCCTGTATCTCACAGTCCCTGTGTCAAAAAACAAATTTTCCCAATTCTCATTTATCCCCTGAGGGACAGCGGACATCATCAGTCCTCCATATGCTGTTGGTATAGCTGTACAAACCCAGCAATTTGAAATGTTCATAGTCTCTGCATATACACACTTCATGGCTAGGTATGTGTTAAAATTTGGATGCCAGTCTATAGATGTTTCGTCATGTCTTCCCACTTTCACTTGTGTGGTTGAGTGCAGGAAAAACCACAACAAGAGGAAAATTGTCACAATTAAAGTTAATAAATGTATACTCAACAAAATGATTATGCAACATCTCTGGGGTTGATCTGCATTTCTATTTGCTTTGTTCTTGGCCATTTTGCCCTTGTTGTATATCAGTCACAAAGTTTTTATCAAGTTGAAAGTTCTTTACCGGTGTGCAGTGTGTCAAATGGACCCATGACGTCCTCTCAGCCACTCTGACTGCAGTAGGAGTTGCCAACAGTACCTGGTACGGTCCTTCCCACTTTGGACTCGCCCAATTCTTCCTCTTCATCACTTTTAGCCACACCCAAGTTCCCGGAGCCAAAACTGCTTCTACCGGTCTGGTCTGTTCCTTATCTGAAAAAGATAAGAGGGATTTTTCAGAAAGAGTGGGACAAATGTATCTCCCTTACTGATTTGGAGAATGTACCTAAAATAATACCTAAGGTAGTTTATAAGAATTCAAGAAGTATAAGGAATATTTTAGAAAACAAGAATAACAATAATTACAACTCTTGCAGGAATGGTGAAAGGAAATCAGGCACCTTCCAATGTGGAAGGTGTAATCAGTGTGAGTTTATTATCAATAAGGGGGATATATTTTTGGAAAGTAGAAATAGGTGGATAAGAAGTAAAGGATATTATAATTGTGATACTAAGGGGTTAGTATATCTTGCCTTATGTGGAAAATGCAATGCTTTTTATGTGGGGAAAACGGAGAGAACACTAAAAAGAAGAATATATGAACACATTTATGATATATCTAAAGGTAAAGAAACAAATGCATTATTTAAACACTCTAGAGTATGTGTAGGTTATAAATTCTTCTTTTTAGTCTTGGAGCAGATTAAGAATGATATTAGGGGTGGCCCATGGGAAGAAAGAATAGAGTGT
This sequence comes from Protopterus annectens, assembly GCF_019279795.1. Classification (NCBI taxonomy): domain Eukaryota; kingdom Metazoa; phylum Chordata; order Ceratodontiformes; family Protopteridae; genus Protopterus; species Protopterus annectens. Next base: position 831,581,593 of record NC_056730.1, on the reverse strand, counting down.
AAAGAATTATGGTGGCAAGTAACCCTGGAAGCGAGAAAATTCCCAGGGTTAAATGACTATCTTTCCATTTTGCCACTATTAAAGATAAGGGCTACAAAAATGTAAAGAAGTAAAAATTTCAATGTAATATTTTTTTATGACAATAGATGGTGGTGTTCCCTTACATTTTGTATTAGTAAAGAAAGGAATCATATAAACATTGCACTTATAAGCACTTTATTCCTTAAAAGATTATATCTTCTATTTTAATTAATACTTAAGATTGATGTTTTTAAAGTATTTAATGTAATAAAATTTAATTATTAGTATGATTTTAATAACATTTTTAAAGTTAGTAATTATTTAAGCCGAATACTCAAGAATAGAGCGTAATAGTAGTAATAAATATTTATGAGCCCATGTAGGGAATGATTTGTGTATTTGAAATGAAATTAAGGGATTTCATTGGTTTATTATTTTAAAAAGTTGTATAAATGTAATTAAGGCAATTAATTAGTTCATCTGATGAAGTCTATACTGTGTGGACGAAAACGCATGGTTGTATTCAAGGCGTTCATGTGGTTTTGTTATTTGCGTGGAGAATAAAGAGGATATATTATTATTCAGTTCGTGCTTGCAGTCTCCGTAATCACAGCATTTCTTTTGACTTTGTTAGTGATTTTCGAGTGCTTCCACTTGTTTATTTATTATCTGAAAAAGAGTTAAACTGCAAAACAGATTTATTTGTTAACAGTTTCCTCATATAACTAGCTAATGAACTGTCAGCCTCTTTCTCTGCAGGCATGAGAGCTTTCCACTGAGGCACATAATATGCTCTCCCAAAAACCATTTCAAAGGGAGTCAAACCCTTCACATTTGGAACCATTCTCATACTCAGCAGCGCTAAAGGCAAACAGTATGTCCAATTCTTCTGGGTCTCATTAACTAACTTCCTAAGTTTGTTCTTAAGGGTTCCATTGTACCTTTCCACCAGTCCTGCTGACTGTGGGTGGTAGGCACAATGGTTTTTCAAGGAGATTCCGAAAAATCTTCCAAGTTGCTGGATGGTCTGATTAACGAAATGTGTGCCATTGTCACTATAAATCCTTTCCGGTATGCCAAATCTAGGGATTACTTCTTTTATCAGGGCTTTTGCCACTGTTGCTGCATCCGGATTCTTGGTTGGAAAAGCTTCTACCCATTTAGAAAACATATCTACAATGACTAGGCAATATTTTTTCCCTTCACACTTATTCAATTCTATGAAATCCATACAGATAGTATGAAACAGATACGGTGGTATAGGAAACCTCCTTGCTTAGGTTTAAATGCCCCTTGTGCATTGTGCCTGTTACAAGTATGACAAGCTGCACAAATTTTTTTTGTGTAGATTGTGAATCCGTATGTTTGGAATATTCGGTTTACTAACTGTACCATCCCCCCTGTTGAGACATGGCACTGCCCATGGCTCAACAAAGCTGCATATCTAAATAAATTAGACGGCAATATCGTTTTTTCCTCTTTGGAAATGTACAGTCCATTTTCAAGAATTGCGCGTTGTTTTTCCCATTTTTGTTTTTCTGCTTTTGTAGTAAGTGTCTGCATTGTTTTCAGCATGTCTAAATCTAAAATCTCAGAGGGCTGTAATTCCTCATTTAAAAGTAAAGTTTCTGAGTCTGAGGCCGCTTGCTTTGCAGCTGCATCAGCTGTCGCATTGCCTTTCGAAATCCTATCCTATTGTTTTGTATGAGCTACACATTTGCAAATAGCTACTTTAGTAGGTAACTGGATTGATTTTAATAATTCCAAAATAAATTGCGCATGATTAATTGGTTTTCCACTAGATGTTATCATTCCCCTATTTTTCCATTGTTCCACAAATACATGTACTGTAGAGAAAGCATACTGACTATCAGTATATATGTTTACACATTTGTCTTTTGCTAAAGTACATGCCCGTGTCAAAGCTACCAATTCTGCTGCTTGTGCAGACAAGTTATGTGGTAAGGGTTGGGCTTCTAAAATTTCAGTGTCTGTAACCACTGCATACCCCACTAGATTTTTCCCTGTAGGGCCCCTTCTGCATGAGATGTCCATGTAATATGTCACCTCGGCATTATCCAAGGGCATATCTGTGAGATCTTGTCTAGGCAAGGTTAACTGTTCAATTTCCTGCAGGCAGCTGTGCGGTGTGCCATCCGCAGGAGTTGGGAGTAATGTTGATGGATTTAATGTCGTACATCATTCAATTGTCATATGAGGTTGGCTCAGCAGTATAGTCATACATGAAAGATGTCTAGCAGGGGAGAGATATGCTACTTTTTCGTGCAGTAAAATTATTGTGACTGCATGAGGCACTCTCAATGTGAGAGGGTGAAATAATACCACTGAGGCCGAGGCCTATACTGCCATTGCAGCTGCAACCACTGCTTGTACACAGTGAGGCAAAGGTCACGCCACTGGGTCTAACTGTGATGAATAATAGGCTATGGGGCGTTGCTTATCCCCATGTTGTTGCGTCAGCACTGACGTCATATATCCTTGCTTGCAATCTACGGTCTGAAAGAACCGTTTGTGATAATTTGGGAGTCCTAAAACTAATGAAGAAGCTATCAATTGCTTCAGTCTGCAGAAAGCTATTTCTGCTTCGGGTGTCCATTGTAACAAATCTTGTGCTGCCATTGATATTTTATATATCAAGTCAGTCAGTGGAGCAGATTCCAAAGCATAGTTTGGTATCCAATTCTGACAAAAATTAGTTGTCCCCAAGAAGTACATCATTTCCTTCTTGGTTGCTGGTTTGGGTGCTTGTAAAATTGCTGTCTTTCTATCCTCGTCTAATATCCTACCTTCATTGGATATCACATATCCTAGGTATCTAACTTGCTTTTTCCAGAGTTGTAACTTACTTTTGTTCACTTTGTGTCCTTGCGTTGCTAAGAATTTCAATATCGCTACAGTATCTTTCTTGCATTGCTGCTGGGTGGGGGCTGCTAGCAAGATGTCATCTACGTAAAGTAGAATTTGACTACCTCCTGGTGGGGTAAACCCTGCCAGGTTGCTAGCCATTTCTTGTGCAAATACTGTTGGGCTCTCACAATATCCCTGTGGTAGTCGAGTATAGGTATACCTTTTACCCTGAAATGTAAATGCAAACCAGTATTGACTATCAGGATGTATAGGTATTGAAAAGAAAGCATTACTGATATCTACCACAGAGAAATATTTCTGTTGCGGTTTTAAGTCATTTAACAAAGTATGTGGGTCTGGCACCGTGGGTGTTCTGGGCATCACTTCATTGTTTACAGCTTGTAAATCTTGAACCATCCACCATTCCCCGTTTGCTTTTTTAACAGGAAATAGGGGTGTATTACATGGTGAATCAGGAGATTCTACCAGTACTCCTTCCCTGAGTAATGCTGCTATTATAGGCTTGATTCCTATTTCTGCATCTTTCCTCAAGGGGTATTGTCTTTTCTGTGGCCTAAATGCCGACTTTGGTGTAATTGTAACTGGTCCTGCTGTTTGAATAAGTCCTACGTCTGACTTGCCTGTTGACCAAAGAGTCATTGGTATCTCACATAAGGCTTTCTCTTCTTCTTCTAATAAAAATGCTAATCAGCTGTCCTCACTAGATGGCAAGTGTACAGCTGGGTGCATTTGCGTCAACCAATTCAACTTCTGTTTCTGTATTCCCTGTTCTGACAATTCTAAGTCAGTCTGTTTTTCCCATCTTGTTACCTTCTCTCCTAAGTCTGCCCATTTTACGTTTTTGTTCTTTGTCAAGCTGACATATGGCAATCGATTTGATCTATATAATGCAAGGAATCCTTGAGGTAATGAACAGCTAACTACACTGTTCCCCTCAGTATCCCAATACAAAGTACGTAATACTAATCTAGTTGCACGATTTTTGAACAATTCTTGCTCATATTCTCTATCAGGTCCTGGCGTATTACAGTAGTATAGAGTACAGTGTAACAAATGCTGTCGATCAGTGTCAAGGGAGGGGGCTTTACTGATGGCTACATTCATCAGTTCCTCGGTTACTGCCCCTGGACCAGTCATAACTAGGTCCTGGCTGTACCAATAAAAAGTTTCACCCTCCGATTGCACCACAAAAGTATCCATTTGTCTCTGTGCCTCCATACCCTGCATAGTTGGAACTACTGCTATGCCAAATATCTGCATAAGGTCCCTACCCAATAGGTTCACTGGACACTTTGCAGAAACAGCAATCTTACTTCTTTGGGTCATACTTGAAACAGGGTCAGTTATTGCTATATTATGGGAAAGTGGTTCCCCATATAGCTGTCCATTCGCAGCTTTCACTAGTATATAATCAGGTGATTCAGAATGTTCTGGTAACTTGGAGGGGTGTATCAGGGTCTGTGATGCTCCTGAGTCACACAGGAATTTGACTTCCCTTCCCTCCACCAGGAGTGTAACTTCCGGTTTCGTATCTGCTAAGTAGAGCTCTAGGCTCAATAATGCTAAATCCAAAATTTCACTTTCTTCATCCTCCATATCTACTTGCACTTCCTCTATTCCTTCTATCACATTTACATTTGTTCTCTGTTTATTAACTTCTCCCGATGATTTCTGACTTCTGCATGATGTATCTTCATTATCATATAGTCAGTCCTCATCTCCCTTGTCTTCTGTGATTACCTTTTTGTTCTGTTTACAATCCCTCGCTAGATGTCCCTTCTTCCCGCACTTAAAGCATTCACCTCTCTTTTTCCTTTCCTCAAAATCTTCTGACCGTTTGTCAGACTGTTTATTTCCCTGGGCATTTTTCTTTCCCTTTTTGCCTGACTGTAACACAAATACTTCAGCTCCGTCTTCAGCAGTGAAGACTTGCGCCTTCTTCTTCGTTTTGCTATTAAAATGTCTTTCAGCATGCCTAGCATATTCAAGTAAGGCTTGTAGCCTACCTGTTCGATGGTCTATCATATGCTTCATAATGAAGCTGCTGATAGGTGCAATGCAACCTTTCAAAAATGCATTTTTCAATTGTTGTTCATACGGGGAATCATTCACTTGATTTTCAGGAACTGTCATACTGCTATGATTATTAAAACATTCCAATAATCTAGAATAGTACCCATCTAACGTCTCATTTTCCTGTTGTATGCATTGGTTAATGCAAGTCCAGTCTGCTCTAGGTTTCCATTTCTCAGAGATTCGGTCTGTAAGACCTTTCACTCTATTGTCTAATTCTGCGTCACTATGTGGGAGTGGTTTAAGCTCTGCATTACGAGGATTCCAGGTGCCACAAATCATGTGCCAGTCTGGACCTATAATTTGTCTTACTACTTTTTCTACTTCTTCCCCATTCAAGTGGTAACTCAACCTCATGCCTTGCAAATCTTCTAAAAATTTTGTAAAATTAACTTTCGGATGGGAAATTCCCTCTGTAGCTTTCCGGATATCCTCCGGAGTCCATGGTCTGTATACTAAGAGAGTTGGGTCCTGCCCTGCCTGTCCTGCCTGAGGATTTGGGACCTCTATAAGCGGACATATTTCTTCCTCATTCTCATCCTGTAGGTTTCTCTCTATTTGATATGATTCTGAGTCTCCGTGTATTTTACGTGCTCGGGACCTAGTTTCAACAGCATCTCTAACAAATGGTTGTGGTCTCGCTGAGACCTCAGGATAACGCAGAGGTGGACCAGACTGTCCACTCACTACATATCCTGAAAAAGGCAATGGAGGGGGCAGGGGAGGAGGAGCTGTTGCTATTACTATGTTATTATCTTCTTTGTCTAAAAATAATGCTTTTGAATTTTTAGTCTTCTGTTCCCTACGGTTTGCTTCCTCAATCCACCTGTGTGCCTGAGGAATGCCTAATTGGCGTTGCTTTTTTGCCTGACCTCCTGCATTGGATTTAAGTTGCTTAAGGAGTTTAACCAGTGAAGTTTTATCTAATTTACCATCAAATTCATATTTGTTAACCCACTTCGTATAATACCTAACATTATCAGAACGTTGTGATTGCATATATTTTGCGTCTTCGGTTAGGGGCGGATCTCACGATGTTTTAGTGCACTGATTTCCCATGGTAAAAGAAAATGTTACGTAACCCTTCTTATCACGTGATATCAAAATTTCAGTTCCTTTTCACAGTTTATCTAGAATAACTGCCTACCTTATTCTGTTACCCTGATCTATGACCAAATACACAGTAATTCCTTTTGTCCCTGATCTGCATAACAAATATTGACAACAATATTTACTGTAACCTAGTCCCTGATCTAAAACAGAAAAAAGGCAAAAGTCTTCCTACCTGAGCCTCCGGTATTGAGCCATCCAGGATCCGTTCTTCGGCCACAGATCAGAAAGTGGCCAGCCTCTTTAAACGACAATTCAGTCGGAAGTCTTTTCACCCAAGAAGAACTGTTTCGGTAACTTCTCCTGCGCAATATTCGACCACCGGTAGACTCTGATCTGCAGCTGTCTGAGGGATTTCCGGCTAAGAAGGACCAAACTGTTAAACAAAATCAAGAGATCAATACACATGAGGTTCAGGTTCAAAAGTTTACTAGTATACACCAGGAGGCAAAAAATGTACAAGTACAGAATTTTGTCTAACATGAAACAGGAAGAACACAATTTTTATAGTTTTACATTCAAGTTGTGCCCACCTTACTGACGTGGTCAGTCACAGGGCATCTACATCACTTTAGCTTACAGTCTTCTATTCATAAAATAATGCTGATGCTGTATATTTAAAAAAAGTGTTCCTCTGGTAACAATACGGCCTTGCTTACCACCTGGTCAGACATAATGTCTTTCTGTAAAGTTACTTCTTCAAGGCTTCAGACTAGTTCGAATACAATAGCAGATTCAGTCTTCTAATACACTTCTTTGTTCCCCTGTAACACTTTCCCAACAGCTGCGTGTTATCTAGTAACACATACACAAGGCCAAATCATCCCAGCAGGAAAGAGCAGAAGATTTCATTATTTCACATATTTAATTTCCTGACCCAGCAGATAATCACTTGTGAAAAGCATAAACATTAAAACTTGCTGAGCAGCTGCCAGGGTCAGAGGTCAACTTGCTACAAGCCACACTGCAGTTTCAAAACTTCTTGCAATTACACATGAATTCATCCTTTTTGTTATATCATTAATAGAATAAAATGCATTACATACTACTTTGCTTTTAAACTAGCACTTCACATATATTCAAATACATATTTCTCTAACAATATATATATATATATATATATATATATATATATATATATATATATATATATATATATATATATATATATATATATATATATATATATATATATATATGTATAGAGAGAGAGAGAGAGGGGTCTACTTCAGAAGACTGAAAAAACAAAAGACTGAATCCCAAAAGACTGAAAATTCAAAATACTGAATGATGGAATTTGCACCTTCTCCACTGTTGTGTGATCTTGGAGTTGGTATATACAGTTAACAGGGGGTATAGGGGTGCAGGGGGGCTTGCCCCTTGCATTAAAAATGTGTTCAGTATATATGGAGCCCTATCAGTTTGTTGAATTTTCAAAACTTCGAAGATCATATTACTGAGACAATATGTTCGAAGTTTTGAAACTTCAAAACAAAAATAAAAAGCACTAAAATAAAATAAAACAACTTAGCTTTATATTTTTACACTGGGGCAAAGCCCACGTGCACCCCCTTCAACCCTGCTAATTAAGTATACCAACTCTGAGATCACACTACACTCAGGAAAATGGCAAATTCCAAGTTCTGCACTGTACGGTAATCTCAATACAAAGTGTTCAATGTTTCAAAACTTCCAACATATGGTCTTGGCTATATGGTCTTTAAAGTTTGGGAAATTCAATAAACTGATAGGGATCCATATATGATGATCATACTTATGTTTTCTTAATGCTTCCTAATTTTTCCAAGGTCTCTTAAATTATTTGTTTTGCTTTCTCTTTAACAGTTGTTTCTACTGTACCCTCTTCATGTTGATTATATTTCTCCTTAGTCTCACATTATAATCTTGTCTTTGAACTAAAATAATGTATTTGTTCTTATTATTGTTAAATTGCAGTCCTGACATTTTCTAAAAAAATGTGTAGTTATGTGTTGAACATAACTAAAATACATCTCAATAGCTAATAAAGTTAGTAGAATGTCATCAACAAATAATATTTTTTATTGATTATCATTTAGGATTTCTTTTTACTGCATTCACTAGTGGATCTACAGACTTAACAAATTACATGGGAAAAAATGGGAATCCCTCCTAAGTACCCATTTTAATATCCAATGACCTTGCAAAAATATTCACCCTTAACATTTGACTTATTATTCTACAGCAGTTTTAATATATTGTAAAAGTACTTGTAAAACCAAAATAACGTAGAACCAAAAATAAATAGTTCACATTTAAAGCATTAAAGGCCGCTTATGTACTAAAACTAAAGATTGCCAAATCATCACTAATGTTATTTGAAGTATTTATTAATGTTATAATTAATTTAAAATTGTTATGAATTTGAGCCAGGCAAGGATGAATTGTAAAGGTCTGTTGTATGCTCACCAATCTCAGGGGCTGGAGTATTAAGCACACTTGAGGGCACATAGAAGAGGTACAATTTCTCCAGTTGAGACCAGTGGCGGCTGGTGACTTCAAATCAAAGGGGGGGCTGCAGGAGACAGCTAAATGGGTGGGGTCAATGGGAAGGGATGCAGGCAACTAGAAAGGGGAGGAGCTATGCTCAAAACCACAACAACTGGAACTTTAATTAAATGCACTGCCCTGGGTGCCAAACCATCATATGAGAGTCCAAACAAGACAAAATGAAGTGTAGAAGAAAAAAAATGTCACTGCATTGGCTGCATGACAGCTTACTTAATATCTAGATGGAAACAAAAAGTTTGTGAAGCATGAAACAATAAATTGCTTTTTAAATACATTACTGGAATGCCAGTCAAAATCAAGTATAAGAAAAACAAGCAGCACTCAACTCAAACCACTTCTCCTTGTACTCCAGTTCTAATTATAATTTATATTCAGCTTTATTAAAGTACCAAGTAACATGCTGAAAGTAGAAATCTCTGTGATACCCCCACTTGTAAAAATGTTTCTTATCCTAAAAAGACCTGCTGCCTGACAACAACTATCTACTTGTTTCATGGGGGAAACATGATCAAAATAAAAAATGGATAGCAAACCAGAAACAAGCTCAGGATACATTGCTTAAAGGATTACTGTACAGGTTATGGACCACACATGATAGATTGGCATTCTGTTTAGTTTACAGGTAAAGGCTGCAAAGATGACTGCAAGTCTCCAGCAAACATAATGAGCTTCTTAAAATACTGTAATCCTGTCCTTTATTACAAAAACTGTCATGCATTTCAATACCCAAGGCTTATACGTTATCTAGTTAAGTAAGTATTCTCTGCCTGGCAACAACAGAAAGGCTTTCAATATTGGCAGTTCTTTAACAGTATGCTTAGTAAAGCTTACTTGCATCTTACAATCTCAGACAAGCTTACCCGATGGTCATTAAAGCATTGCTACTTAAACACAGAGCAACAGGTGCTTTCTGAATAATAATAAGCATAAATCAACAGTATAAAATATGACAGAAATCAGAACACTCTGCAAAATCAAGGACAGATGAAAAGCCACTGTGGTACTTGTGTCTACCTTGAATGGGGGGATACTCTGCACATTTACACTGCATAGCTGCTCCTTGCCTTGCTTGGACACATCCAGAGTCACTACATGGGGGAGTGGGGTGCAACAAGCATGTCACAATTTGAAATGTCTCTGGCTGACTGTGATGGCCCTGACCCATTTGTCATACCTCTCAACCTCAGAGCAAGAAATCTGGACAAAGTCATACACAGAAGTGGGACAAAGGCCCAGAAATAAGGACAATTTTTAAATACTGCTCTTATGAACTTAGAAAGATAATAGAATAGTAGGTCTTGCATTAGTATGAAGTTTCTGAAGGATATGAAATCTGAAACACAAATGTCTGTCATTATTTTCTAACTTTAATCTTTAATGATTTGCCACTAATGTTCTAAAAACACATAATTTTATGAAAAATGGACCAAAAATGTGATGCAAAAATATAAAATAGTCACACAATACAGTTGGGAACCTGTTAAAGACGGGACACTTTTTTCATATTAGTACTGCTAACCTGAGCATCTGACAAAATAAAAGAATCTACATGCATTTCTGAAATAAAAGTAATTTATAACTCTGATTACAGTTATTTATTAATTGTAAACCCTCCAAGTTTCCTTCCAAAATTGCCATTTTGTGGAGGGATTATTAGGGGAAGAGCAACATTTTGAGCCAAAATCGGGGACAGTTGAGAGGTTTGGATATGCGTAACTCTATAAAGCAATTTATTTGCATGTACCTCTCAACTGTTAATGCAGGAAATCTGGACAAGGGCAAATATATTGCGGGAACATATAAACAGTGCTAAAAATTGCTCTTGTAGACAATTGACAGAATAACAGGTCTTGCTTTAGCATGCATTGTTCTGAAGGTTATGAAATCTGAAACTCAGTGTCTGTCATTATTTAGTGAGTTAATTCCTAAATGATTTGCCAGAAAACCACAAATTATATGAGGAACAAACCAAAAATAAGAAGCAAAAATCTGGCCAGTTGAGAGGTATATTTCAGCTGGAGCTGTCTGAGTTTGCCGCCCTTCCCCCCTCACAAAATCATGGTTGAATGGAGCCATCCCCCTGCAGCCATTCCAATGAACCATTACTTGGCTATTTCACCCCATTTACCATAAACACTAATGTGCATACTGTTTTACTTCTGCGATGATTTGGACTTCATTTGAAAGTTTTATTTTGCATTTTACAGACCAAACACTAATAAATATCTGCTAAACAAAGCAATGCAGTCTCACAATGAAAACAGACTATGCATTAAATCTTCTCTGCCCTTGAAACTCACATTTATTAAAACAGCATTGAAACCCACATTCAAAGAAAATACATTTTGCCAGTGGCAGATAAAGATTAACTTTGGGTTGGGCTGTTTTCAATTCACAGGCCCCTTGCACACATGCTCTTTCATACACCTTCCTGATTGTATTAAATTATATTCCTTGTACAATACAGTACAGTTTTATAGGGCATTTTAAATTTATTGTTTTGAACATTTTTCCAGTAAACAATGAAACTAAATGCATGCACCAATAATGACAAAACTGCCCAATTCAGAACATTGTCATCATAAATGTCTACTCAAACTTCTACAGTCCATCAGTCCATCAGTATCAGCAAATATGCAGAATCTCTGAAGAAGGAAAAGTCATCTAAATAATTCCACATTAAAGAGATATGTAACTAATGAAGAGGTTGCTGCTAGCAAACAACTTAATATTTTATTGTTTCATCTACAAATAAAGTGCCTGTTGCCTTTGAGGAATAAATTGCCTATGCTACACTAAAAAAATGACAAGCTAGTAATATTACAATAGGGAATGGATGGCAAATTGATAATCGGTTCATAGTTATAGGTATCTTCACCAAAAAGAAGTGCAGCATCCACCCCCTTTGCAACACAGTACAAGTACACCACCTGTTGTGCTAATAACAATGCAAGCAGACTCAGCATAAGCAGCACTAAACTTTTGCTCCCCTGTAGCTCTCAGCTCCTTGTAAAATCTACTCAGCACTAAGCTATATCTCTGAACTTTGCAGCACAAGGAGTCTGGAAAAAGCCAAAATGTATTGGGGGGGACAAAAGCCCAAAAAACAGGGACACATTTTAAACATTGCTTGTATAATGTTGGAAAGTTGCTTGAATAAAATGATGTGTTACCACCATACATTTCACTGTCAAGTCTTGAACCCAGGACCCTGTGAAAAACAGTCAGAGCAACATACCATTATGCCAAATCAGCTGATTTGTGAATGAGGCTACCATTTAATGAATTCAGTTCTCACTATAACAGTCAACCTCTTAGCACAAAACACCTGAACAAAGCCAATAATGGGGGAATACAGCCCCCAAACATATTCAGTGAATTCAGTTTTCACCATAGCTCTCAACCTCTTAGCAAAAAACACCTCGGCAAAGTCAGTAATAGGGGAATACAGCCCCCAAACATATTCAGTGAATTCAGTTCTTACCATAGCTCTCAACCTTAGCAAAAAATACCTGGACAAAGCCATTAATGGGGGAATACAGTCCCAAAAACAGGGACATATTTCAAATAGTGATCTTATAAACTTAGAAAATTGCTAGAATAAAAGATTTTGTGTTACCATGTACTTTCTGAAGAATATGAAGTCTGAAATTCAAATGCTGGTAATTTTTATTAACATTTTTTAACCAGGAAAGTCTAACTTGGAACAAAAGCCAATTTTCAGCAGAAGCCCAGGGAGAAACACTCCAGACACATCCTTGTAAGATTGGAGGATGTCAGAGCACCCAGCAGAAACCCATACAAACACAGGGAAGACATGCAGACTCCACACAGAAGGCACCCCAGCCGAGAATCAAACCAGAGAACTTGTAGCTGTCAGGCAACAATTCTACCACTGCACCACTGACTTTGTAAGGACACAAAAATACAGAAACCACAGATTTTATGAGTAACAGAACAAATATGAGGGACAAATCTGCAATTTTTTTACAAATGGTGGTGGGTAGGGAATTCAGGCTCTTGCCATCTGGGCTCAAGGTACAGGGTTCAATCCTGTTCTGTACCCACCACAATATAGCACCTGGGGCATACACACACACACACACACACACACACACACACACACACACACACACACACACACACGCTAGCCCATTTTATTTCCTGAAGGGAGTGGCAGGGCTGTTTGGAAGAAATGCACTTGTTGAGGTGACAGACACTTCTGCAGTTGGCACTTGCATGTTTCACTCTTTTGCTTTACTAAGTGCATGGTGCAAGCAGGAAAAGCCAAACCACTTCTGATAGATACCTAAATGATGGCCTCGTACAAGCAGAAAAAGCCAAACCACCTCAATGATGGCCACTCTTGGCCAAATTACACCCTCAAATGATAGGAAAATAATAGGACCACTGGTCAGGCAGAGGTTGATGACTGGTGGGCAGTGGAGGCAAAAACTAGCAACAATACTATCCCAAGTATGCCTGTTAATAATAAAGACAATTTGTCCCTTAGTGATTATTTTGGGTAAATATTTTTTAATCTGCTGGCAAGTATTGACACAGATATTTACTAGCAAACATTCATTAATATAATTGGCCTGTGTGAGGAAGCAGTTGCTTGGACTTTTGTTCTGCCTTAATATCTGGGTAGTTGAGTGTTTACATGAAACAAGGATCTTTTTATTAAACTGAATACCACTGTCTGCACTGCTCAGTAGTTGTATATCCTTTGATGGAAAAATATACATTTATGAAACTACCCATTAATTCCCAGTACTGCACAATCTTTTAAACCTCTTATTTGTTGAATAATATCTTGATAATCAATTTATTTTAATGATGCGTCTTCAGCATGTCCAAAGAGTTCATTAGTAATGTTGTTTGTAATAAACGTTTGTATTTGTACCAGGTTTCAAAAATGCTACTGCTAGCAGTACATCTGCTGGTAGCTGTTTCTGATTCTTAGAGAGCCCTACTACACTGCTTAACTCGAAGAGGTGCAGCACCATAGATGGCTGTGTCTCTGTCCCACTGAAAATACCACTGAGGAATTCTGCGGGAGAGGCATATGATAATTAGTCATGGGATCTCCACAAGAAATGCCTACAGTAACTGATTTATGCAGACGAGCAAGTCATAGAACTGCGTGGCTGCATATATCCATAATGACAGCTGTGATAATTAACTTCTCTAAAAGCTCATGTTCATTCATTACTTTCAATGGTTGAAATCTTTAGAGATATGTGCCAGGAAGTTTACCAGACAGATAGTGTTCTGGAGTGTGTGTGTGTGTGTGTGTGTGTGTGTGTGTGTGTGTGTGTGTGTGTGTGTGTGTGTGTGTGTGTGTGTGTGTGTGTGTGTGTGTGTGTGTGTGTGTGTGTGTGTGTGTGTGTGTGTGTGTGTGTGTGTGTGTGTGTGTGTGTGTGTGTGTGTGTGTGTGTCTGCCCAAGTGGTCACAGTGGTGGAGGACAGTTAGTTAGGGGATTGAAAGAGTAGGTGTGTACGAGTGTGTATTGGTGAATGAGTGTGTCTGTGTGTGAGTGCAATGGGGTGTAGGGTGGTTGTTGTATAGATAGTGTCTGCCTGTGTGGTGATGCCTTTGTGAGTATGTGTGAGTGCATGCAAGTGTGTGTGTGTGTGTGTGTGTGTGTGTGTGTGTGTGTGTGTGTGTGTGTGTGTGTGTGTGTGTGTGTGTGTGTGTGTGTGTGTGTGTGTGTGTGTGTGTGTGTGTGTGTGTGTGTGTGTGTGTCTACGTGTGAGAGGGTGGGAGGCTGCCATACCTCTCAACTCCCCCTAGACTAAATGGAGGAAGCAGGGGGGGAACTAGACTCCAGGGAAGAATTTGGAATAATTAAGACAGCAATGTAAAAGTTTATAGAATTATAAACATATATACAACAATACAGAAAACAATATAAAAGTTTATAGAACAATGGATTATGCATCAAGGAGTTTCAAATTAGAAGAAGAATGAAACTCTAATGTCTGGTAGTACTGGCATAATGTAGGGCTCTGTGAATTCTAAGGTCCATGCTCAAAGTAAAGCCCAGGTGGGGGGTGACATGTAGCAACACCAAGATGTCTTTCTAATATGAATTTAATCAACTGAAAGAGTTAACAGAGATGTAGGTTTTGCATCATGATGCATTTTCTACAGAATTTGCAGAACAAAACTCTTAACATTAGCACTGACTGCCAGAAGTAATTACTACCTCACTGAGACAGATACCTGGTGTCAAAGCCATGGCCTGAAGCTCAATGCCAAAAAGTGTATTGTCATCCCCTTTGGTAAAAATTCTGTACCCATGAACTACCACATAGCTGGTAGTCTACTTAATGCCAAAAATGTGATAAGAGACCTTGAGACACAGGTGGATAGTAGTGTCTCCTTTGATAATCACATCGCCACAGTGGTCAGGAAATCCTTCTATGTGGCTCATCTCATCACAAAAGGATTCTCATCCAGAAAAAAAGAGGTCATTGTTCCCCTCTACTCATCACTCATTAGACCCATTATAGAGTACAATGCCCCTTTTGGTATGTACCTCACAAGACATCTACAACAACGGGAAAGACCACAGAAATACCTCACAAAGAGGATTACTGACCTCAAACATATGCCCTATGCAGACCGTCTCAAAAAACTACAGCTTTACTCCATTGTATATCGCCTACTCAGGGGCGATCTCTGCCTAACATACAAAGCTATGTCAAACCCAGAGCTGTTGGACATACTCCACTTAAAGAAATCCCAATCTCTCCAAGCTACATGCTCTAGGGACCTAAACCTTGTCACCATAATAAACAGAACATGCTGGAGGGATAGATTCCTGTCCCAGAGACTTCCCATACTCTGGAACAGACTACCTATCTATGTCAAACAGAGCTCCTCATTAGCACTCTTCAAGAAAAATCTTGATGATTGGATGGGAAATGGGAAATTCACTCCAGGGATCATTTCTGTGGCTCTGCTCGAAAGGGGCACAGGAAAATAATTGTCTTGAGTGGTGAAAGCCAGGGTACATTTTTTTGCTAGGCTTATATAGGCCCTAGGGCCAATAGCCTAGTACCTACCTATGAACCTATGAACATCTGGCATTATTGAATTTAATTATTCATGGTTTATAAAGGATGTGGGAAAACAAGAGGAAACATCAGGGCTGTTCTTTTAAATCAGTAACAGTTAAGAGGTATGGAAATGTCTATGTGCACTTGTGTGTGTGTGTGTGTGTGTGTGTGTGTGTGTGTGTGTGTGTGTGTGTGTGTGTGTGTGTGTGTGTGTGTGTGTCTGTGTGTGTGTGTGTGTGTGTGTGTGTGTGTGTTTGAGTCTGTGTTTGGATGTAGGTATGTGTGCTGGGGAATGAATGAGGGAGGTGTTTGTGCCAAGATGGAGCACTGACTGCCAGAAGTGATTACTGCAAGGACAGCAGAAAAGGGCCTATTAGTGCTTGCAATAATCACTGAATGATTCAAAAGCTTGCAAATTAGTTAATAATGAGATATTTTGTCACTGAATTTAATGTGACTCTGATTAACATTTCAATGAGCATGCTAACAGGTCCTTCTGCATGGGGACTATTTTGGCTCCCAGTAGTCTGAGGAGTGGGATACCTTACCCTAGACTGTATCCAGTGCCATTGGCATCTCATGCACTGCAGAGCAATGTAGACATAATTTTAATGACCTACAGAGGAGGAAGAGGGATACTTTTGATTGCTGTTTTGCGGAATTTAGGACTGAGGACATTCCACCACTCAAGAGTGTACTTGTAAGACTTGGAAAGCTGAATATAGGCAAGACTGGTTTTCATTATGGTTTTCTGTTCTTTTCTGTTTTTCCCTTACAGTGATCTGGATTGGAGAGACTGAGGGGAGCAAGTGGTATGTATGCAGTAGAGGGGAAGTGTTATTGGAGCATTAAAATTTAAAGATAGCTTGATGGAAGAACCTGAAATTACCACCACTAGCTAAAGTCTCGGTTATTAAAATGAATATCCTGCCCAGATTATTATATATTTATAGATCTACCCTAATATCAATACCCAAGAAATTATTCAAGCAAATCTACACTGAATCAGCTAAATTCGTTTGGGAACCAAAAAAAGTAGAATCTCATATGTTAAACTGATGACCCCAAGAAATAAAGGAGGATTAGACTTACCAAACTTTGAAAATTACTACTTAATCATAAACGCCAATAGAATCTTAAGAATTGCAAACTTCAATACATTAGGAAACACTTGGTCCCCACATTGGGTGGGACTATGTTTTAAACATACTGAAAGCCTAAATATAAACCCCAAATCATTACCTTTCTTAAATAATAATAATAATATCAAAAAATATAATTTAATGGAACCCCTTAAAAATTCTGTAACACTAACACAAATGCTTTTTAAGTCAGTAAATCTCCTTCAACCTATGATGATTCTACAACCCATACACAAAAACCCTAACTTGAAAATTAATAATCAGATGCTAGACTTAAGAAAATTCCCACTTATAATCAATATAACACTACAAGAACTATACCCATATTTAAACTGCACTGCTCACGAAATAAAGACAATTGGGCCTTCCCAAATCATACTTGATCCTAAGACAGATTAAAGAATTATGTTTAAGCCACATCAAGATCTAAACTTCAATAAAGATGATTTATTGAAATGTGAATTACTATGGAAAACCCTTTTACAAAGTAACAAATGTATAACATGCTCATACAAGCTGTTGAAATACCATTTCAAGAACACATACTCATTTCTAACTATTGGAAAGAAAAAATACCATCTGTGGAGAACCACAAATTAATACAAGCAATTAATTTAACAGTAAAATCCATATCCCTTCAAAAGTTAGCATTTATCCAGCTCATGATATATAACAATGCTTATTACACATGCCATAGCTTGCATAAATTTAACCCTAGAAACTCCCCAACCTACCCATATTGTAAAGATGAAACTGCTGACCTTTTACATATGTTCTGGAGCTGTAAATGTGTATATAAACTATGGAACTCCCTGAAAGTACAACTGCAAAAAAATGGGCTATCAATCTTCAATTCTCACTGAGGAATTTACGATATTACACATCCCTCAAAATTATTTATCTAAAAATCAGTCATCCTCATTAATATTTTCCTATTGATGAAGCTGTACATAGCTACCAACTGGATGACCCCATCCAAAATCTCATGGAAGAACTTCAGAATATTGGTGATAAAACATATTTTAGCCCATAAATACATAATACACAATCAAAAGATAAATCCCAATATCTTTAAATGCTGGGAACAAATTTTCAATATTATACTTGCATAGTAGTAAACTATTTTGTTGGAATTAACCCTAGAGAAAACAATCCTTTTTTCTTTTCATACTATTAAACTATGAAAGCATTCATGTAAATAGTGTAAATATGTTTTATGTACATTGTTGCTTTATCACCTGTATATACTCTTGGAAAATGATATGTAATGGAAAAGGAAAACAATAAAGAAATATTATTGAAAAAAATGTTAAAGATAGCTTTTTTGGTATTTTATAGAGTTGTATCAAATTGAACATGCATATCCCAACTATAAATGCAAGTATGCATGCATTAGTTTGTAGCACAAACCAGTTGCAAGAGTCCAATATTAGACTTTAGCCAGAGGCTGTGGGTTCAAATACCACAATTCATAATTATACAATACTGTTATTTCTTTAACAATATTTACATTAAATTAAAACCTCTATACCAGTGGCACAAATTCCCTGCAGTAAACTGTAATCTGTATAACTGGAACACACATATATGCAATATGCGCACATTTCAAGGATTATTTGCAGCAATCTGTAGTATAAGTGCATATCTGTCAGGAGGTAGACTTAAATGTAAAACATAAGATAATAGAGTTGTATAATTGTATGAATGCATTGTATGGCTCATATGATGGTAGCAATCTTATCTTTTTTCTCTCACCTCAACCCATCTCTCTTTTTTTATTTTCTTTATTTTTATTTTATTTTAAAAATATATTTTTATTGTATTATTATTTTATTTTATTTGTATTTTATTTTACATTTTTATTTTATTTGTATTTTATATTATTTTATAAATAATGTTATGTTATTTTTATTTTAATTATTTTTTTCTTTACTTTTTTTATTTTTATGTGTCATTAAAATGTGTCCAGCACAGCGAGGTAGGCCAGCCCCTTTGGATCAGGCTGCCCTGCTTCACTGGCTCCAGCACCAATTCCCAGCACATCTGGGAGCCAACCTGTCAGCACTGCCTCTGCTGGTCCTGCACTACCTGCACCCTCAAGTAGTCCTGCCCTGATGCTGGTCCAGAGGTAGCCTCTGGGAGCAGTGGCAGAGGTGTGATTTCATCACCAGCAGTGAGTTCCCAGGGATTGTGCAAAATGTGGTACATCACACCATTGGTACATGCCTATGCCAGCTGGAGAGGCTGCTGTCCCTCATGTTGTGTACCAGGAGGAAGAGGAGGAGATGTCAAGCACTCCAGCCACCTGTGGACTAAGGTAACAGTGATAACAGTCTAGTGGATGAGGACTTGATTCTCACCAAGCTTGATGGCCATGGGGCCAGGTTGTCCCCACCCTCACTCAATCATGGTGTCCCTCATCCTTTTGTGTCTATCACTGTACCTGTCTCTTGTCTTGTTTGTCTTGTCTATCTGCAATTACTTCCTCACCTACCCAACTGACCTGACTCAAACATACCTACGTCCCTTCCCCAACATTCCTCTCTCTCTCTCAAATAAAAAACAAATGGGCACCTGTCCCACAAAAAACAATCATCACATACATAGCTCTCTATTTCACACATGTGTCTTCTTGACACAATTGATTTGATCCATTTGGTTATATACAGCATGACTGCATTGTGGTCACCCGTCTGTCTATAAGTGACAATCCAAATTAATTTAATATTCTGCACATAATTTCAGCTTACACTGTTAAAAAAATGGATAACTATGGTTCTTTTCTACCTCCCTCTTGCACATTCCTGTCCTGCTTTCCCTTTGTTCTTCCTCCTAATAGGCTCCCACTGTATGTGAAACAAAGATCCTTAATGACCCAGTTCAAATGCAACCTTGACAACTGGTTGGGTGATTGCAAAGTCACCTCTGGGTTGGCACCTATGTCCATCATGAACAGGGCCAGCCAGTGCTGCTCACAAAATTGCTCTGCTAGCAAAGACCATCCAATTATGCTCAGTAAGGGTAATTGTGTTTTTACACATCTAATAGCCTCCTATAAGCTTATGCAGGTCTTCCAACATCTTGTCTCTCATATAGACTCTAATGTCACTATAAGGTGACCAGCTGTCTTGCAAAAATCAGACTTGTGCCATGACACTTGTGTAAAGTACTGCATTCTGTAGACTACGTACTTAGATAGGTAGGGGTCTTGTTTTCACTGCAGTCAACTTGCTGTGTGTGTGTGTGTGTGTGTGTGTGTGTGTGTGTGTGTGTGTGTGTGTGTGTGTGTGTGTGTGTGTGTGTGTGTGTGTGTGTGTGTGTGTGTGTGTGTGTGTGTGTGTGTGTGTGTGTGTGTGTATGTGTGATGTGTATATGTGCTTGTGTCTAAACAGAAGAGAAGTGTGTATCCTACAGTTACTGCTCCAATGTCAGTGACTGAGAGTATTTTGATACTTGAACATGCCTATACATCCATTTCATGCAGGCCTCCCAACCTCTTGTCTCCCACATGTCCTGCTGATGTTATCTACTATAAGTTGACCTGCACTCTTGTAAACATCACACTTCTGCCATGGCACTTGTGTAAAGTACTGTGTTCTGTAGTTTGTGTACTTAGGTAAGGGTTCTGTTTTCACTGCAGTTAACTTGGTGTGTGTGTCTGTGTGTCTGTGCATGTTTGTGTGTGTGTGTGTGTGTGTGTGTGTGTGTGTGTGTGTGTGTGTGTGTGTGTGTGTGTGTGTGTGTGTGTGAGTGAGAGTGTGTGTGTGTGTGTGTGTCTAGACAGAACAGCAGACGTGTATCCTACAGTTACTGCTCCAATGCCATGGATTGACAGTATCTTAATACTTGAATATGCCTACACATCCATTTAATGCAGGCCCCCCATCCTTGTGACTCACACATGGCCTGCTGATGTAATCTACTATACGTTGACCTGCCCTCTTGTAAACATCTCACTTGTGCCATGGTGCTTGCATAAAGTACTGTGTTCTGTAGTCTGTGTATTTAAGTAGGGGTACTGTTCTCACTGCAGTCAATTTGGTGTGTGTGTGTGTGTGTGTGTGTGTGTGTGTGTGTGTGTGTGTGTGTGTGTGTGTGTGCGAGTGTGTGTGTGTGCACTTTTGCCTGACATTTGCACGACATTTTATACCAGCATGTGGGACACTGTTAATACTGTATTGTCCTCAACACACACTGCTGATGTAATCATCTGCAAAGTGTTATCTGAGATACTCCAAGTCAGACTTGTGACATGGCACGTGCGTTAAGTACTGAGTTGTTAAGCCTGTGTACTTAGATAGAATATGGATTCTATTCTCACTGCAGTCAACTGTGTGTTTGTGTGTGTGTGTGTGTGTGTGTGTGTGTGTGTGTGTGTGTGTGTGTGTGTGTGCCTGTGCATGTGCCTGCATGCTCTTGTTTGACATTGCAGAGAGCATTTTTCACCAGCATGTGGGACACTGTTAATACTGTATTGTCCTCAACACACACTGCTGGTGTCATCAGCTCTAAAGTCTTGTCTGACACATTCTAAGTTGGACTTGTGTGTGGTGCTTATATGAGTTCTGTGGTCTCTGTACTTAGATAAGTAGGGGTTCTATTCTCACTGCAGTCAACTGGGTGTGTGTATGTATGCTCTCTTGCTTGACATTACAGAGAGCATTTTACACCAGCATGTAGGACACTGTTATGAGCAAGTTCTCCTCAACAGACACTGTCATCAGCTGTATCAAATTTGTGGATATGGAGTACTCCCACCAGGGCAGGATCAGTGACTGGCTTGGAGGCCAGGCAGATGTCACCTTATTCTATGCAAGCCAGATTACAGTGACATGGCTATCCACATACATCATGGCATGGTTTGTAGGCCCTGTGTTTTCTTGATGAGAAACCCCTGTAGTCTCTCCAGCTGCTGTATGTGTCTGGTGAGGTACATGCAAAAGAGAGCATTACACTCTATTAGTGTTCTGATGAGGTTTGAGTACAGTGCTGTGATATAATCCTAAGATCAGAATATGTTGGTGTGAATTATGGTGTGCACAACATAGGCTCTCAATACCAGTGTGGACACTTGGTCAAAGTTCAGATTGCTAACTACATGTGTCCCTGCTGCTTGCATCACTGGGTTTCAGCATAGCAGGACTGTTGTCAATGCTCTGATAAACATGAAATTCCACTTTTCAGATGGACAACATGAAAAAGACCCATTTCTGCATTTACTTGTAGATTGTGCCTTTGTCACCAATCATTTATCTGTGTTATCTCTTCCTGTTCTATGTTATCATCATTGGCGGATTAAATGATTACACCCAATATGCAAGAATCAGTGAACTTGGTAGCCAAAAGCCATATACTTTTGCCTGAGCTGTTGAGAAATAGAGTCTAAACAGTGAAGGGCCAAGCACCAATCCTGGGGCCTGCCAATGGTGACGGCTGTACCGGTAAAGGTTGTTTCACCAACTTTCACAGTATGTGTTCTGTTGGTGAGCCAATTGGTTACCCATCTAGCGACATAGGGATTAATCCCCGGCTGGGAGGGTTTCCAATGATAACTGTGTGAGGGACTGTGTCCAACCT